>NW_009260770.1:3285687-3286621 GCF_000687185.1 Egretta garzetta
GAAGTAAATGCTTCTCTGAAACCATAATCTGTGTATTAAACCAACCAACATCATCTTCTGATTGAATTACTCTTCTGTCTCAATTACAGAGAAAGGAGTCACTGAAAAGTCATGAGATTTAAAAAAAAAATCCTTACAAATCATGTCAGTTTTACACAAAACAGAAATCCTTCCTCTATGTTGATTTCTTGGCATAAACCTCCACCATTTCACAAGTGCTGAAATATCTGCTTTTACAACATTTCTCTAAAATTGGTTGCTTACTCCTCCATTAGAAATGAAAAACATTGCTACTTGTGCCCTGTGATTAAGTTTTTTATCTCTGATCACTGCAAAAATGAGACCAACAGGTGATAAGCCCAGTTCTCAAACTACACTTTGAGAATGGAGGGAAAATGTTGTGATGAAAAGTTCAGGACATTGGGAATCGCACTGGATCAGTCCTCTTGTCAAACACGCCGTGCAGCTGACACCGGGAGGTCACTAGGGTTCCCAGCCCACTGTGCAGCACTTCTTCAGCATGAAGATTGATTTTTTTTTTTTTAATTATTTTTTTCATTTACAAGGGTGCCTCCTGCGACGGCTGGTCTGATTTCTGTACTTCAAAGAGCTCATACCAAAGTGTTCACATGACACATCACCAGACCCGTGCCCACTGTTGCTGATGTATAATATATACAGCAACCATTGCACCATGCTAGAGGATGACTGTGAGCAGCCCTGGCCTCTCCCAGACTCACAGGTTGAAACTGTGGGGTGACACATGGCTGCAGCATTTGCCCCAGATTTACCAGACCTGCTCCCCAACAAACCATTCTTCAGCCAAACACTTAGGGTCAACTTCTTTAAAGTGTTTTTATGCCAAATATCTCCGAGGAGTTTTGGTGTGTGTACATGCCTGTCTTGTACAAAGCAACTCAGCACCTTAAAAGTT
>NW_009260770.1:3286677-3296708 GCF_000687185.1 Egretta garzetta
AACTACTACAGTGCACAGGACCCATGTCTCTATTTTCCATCCACTTGAGACTAGATGGTTTATCTTTGTCTGTATTCACCCATCAAAACCAAATAAAAACTCGATTAATCCCTGACAGCTGAGGTCACACCACGTCTTGATTTCAGTGAGTGCAAACACAGCCCTCTTAGCAGAGAGAAAAGGGAAAAAGAGTGGCACACTTAACCCCCTCTGTTCTGTAAATAGTCTTGTTAGCTCTCAGTATCACAAAAGCATATCCCACATTGCCTATGGCAAATATTAACCAGATATTGACTGCAGCTCTATTCACACGATGGTAAGTAATGCATTTGTTCCTCCAGGTTAGCTGTGTTTGGATGTGAAGGTCTATATTGACCTTTGAAAGATTACAGAGGAGGAAGGGAATACTTTCAATGGTCAGTAGTTTACAAAGTGCAGTTAGGTGAGTGCTTAGTGCCACAGCTCAGAGCAGCAGCCCAAGGGGTGCATTTTGTTCCATGCCTTTGAACGTTGTATCAGTTAAACAAGCTGAAATGTGCAAGTGAATTTATTTTAGAGACAGTAAAAAATTATGCTGGAAGCAAACTATGCATGAAGTGCCTGTCATATCCAGGGAGCTTGAAATTATAGAATATTCTTAAAGAGATTGTTCACTTTAATATGTTGCCAAAGGGTGTGAAGACCAAGTTGTAGATTAAATGTCCCTTTCTCTTCCCTGCCTATGATACAGTGATATGACCCAGATGATAATATACGAAGAAAAATTGCCTGTGTTTGCCTATCCACAGAGTTCATTTGTTTAACTTTCTGATTATTAATTCCAGTAATTAGCAAGCGCTCAATAAATGAGGATGTTGTGAAATCTGATCTTCTGAAATTGAGGTCCCAGTGTTCTCTTTCGACATGTAGGAGTCCTGTCTGTCCTTCAGGGTTAGCAGCCACTTATGCTATAGTCTATGCAACTTCTTGCCAGAAAGCACAGAACTGGATAGGTTGGTACTTGTTGAGAACTATGCATTCCTTAAAAAAAGAGATATGTCACTTCTTCATAGACCTTTTCTGGCATATAGCAGTGCCACTGTCACTAGCTATTGCTGCTGGGCAAGATGAGAGCTGTGTGTTTTCTGTTAATTAACTTGGGCTAGGTAATTCATTGTATTTGTCTCGATCCAGGAGGAAGGGGGAAGAATGATTATAGGCTAAGAAAGGTTATATCAATGGATTTTGTTTCTCAAGAAAGGTAGAGCACTCTTCCTGCAACACTACCTTCATTTCTAGAGCCGGCCTTGGCATCCCTGGACTTGGACATCCACACTGGCATCCACACCTAAGGGGACACCGTCTTATTCCTGTGAGCAGCTAATCTTCTCTCTGAGCTTCCTCAACAGCATCTAGCAGAAGAAACTCCGTAAGCACCGTATTTTCATGGATATAACCACAGGTTGAGTTCAACCCCCACTCCCACCAGCGTACCATATGCCTTCCAATAGTCCTAATTCTTACCTTCCCTTTCAAACCTGTCCATTCAAATCTGTGAGGGCTATCTGGAGATGCACACCATTTACAGTTTTATTCAAAAAAAGAGGACTTCTAGAGAGGATGATGTTATCTCAGACTGGGCCATACTTTTGAAAAAATGGCAGTCCTTCTTGCTGAACTACTTTCTTTTTTGCACTTACTGTGCAAAGATCTCAAACCTACATCTTTGTCAGGTCCGGTCGGTAGCACAGCAGGCCCCACTTCTCTGTTCCTGGATACAATATCTAGTCATGAGCTTGTCTAGGCACCAGTTTATTCCATTACTGCTGCCGAGTTTCCTTCTGCTACAGTTCCCTGCTACAACAACAGGCAAGCAGATATGTTAGAGAAGCAACGTATCTTAGGAAGCAACAGGAAACGAAGAGAAAAGAGGACAAAAATACATCAATTAAAGCAGGAATTCAAAACAACTTTGAAAAAATAAATCATAAAAATGCCTCAGCTTAAAGAGATTGTTTATCTTAATTTGTAGGTAATTTGAAGTGACAATGCAAAATCAGTTAACTATAAAGTACATGTGGAAGACATTTAACATTCAGGGAATAAAACAAGAAATACTGCTGTCAGAAGTGAGGCAAAACAAGAGACTGGAATCAATGAATCTGAAATTATTCATAAGATTACAGAGCAGTGTATAGCTGATATGTTGGACAATTTTCTCACATTTCAGTTACGAGGGAGTACACATTTCAAGCTTGCCACTTCAGAAGGAGACAGTGACTACATGGAATAGCCTAGCAGAAACCTTGATGTAAGAGGAAAAGTTTTATTAACATAAAACTGTCCAGAGTCCTCTCCTTATCATAACAAGTACAATTAAAAGTTCTTCCGTTAATGACTAAAATACTTCCTTCCTTTACAAAACAACCTACTGTAAGGGAAACTGCGCACTGAGTAGACGTTCATCCTCAGTGATTTGTTTTATTAAAAGCTTAACGTGAAAAGTTCTAAAGAATTTCAACAAAACGGTTTAGAAATCTTCAGGGATATCTTATGCCGTGCCTCAAACAAGACTCCAGGGGAAAAAAATTAGAAAACATTAAGATTGATGAGATAAGAGTGATCCTGCAATTATACAACACCTCAGGAGAGGTGCACCTTTCACAGGGCACAGTTGCAAGATCTATCATCGGCATCAAAGAGAATTGCATATAATAGCAAGCCCAGAGAACTCCAAACAAAGCTGAGAGCCATACAGGAAAAGTGGTAGTGTGATAAAGCAGAGGAAATCCAGCTGTACGCTGATAAGCATGAAAGGGTTTTGCGAGTCAACGTGAAGAGGCCCCAGTCTGGTGACTCCAGTCTAATAACAAGCAAATTGATTGCAACTTCCAGTACTACATAGGACACCTTGAAGAAAAGGCTGGAAGACTCTTGTTTGCTGCAGCCTGTGTTTGCATTGCCCACACACAGCCAAGTCACTAAATATTCATCTCAAAGTCTCTAACCTATTTCAGAGGCTTGTAAGAACTTTGATATTACTGTTTGTTTCAACAAGATGAAAGTCATGTCCCCAGCCCCTGCTAAACTGCAAGAGCCTCTGGCATTACTGTTGATGGATAATCACAATGTGCAATACAGAAAGCCAAATAAACCCAATGTTTAAGGGGGCCACCATCTTCAGAGAAATGGCATTTGTCTCTTCAGCTCAAAGGCTCGCTGTGGGTACAAGGTATGACAATCAATTTTACTAGGATTAAGAAAGATACATAGATTATTATTCACTCTCTTTCTTTTGAGCTATGTCTGTCACATATTCAAACTGTGATGAGTCTTAGGACTTCAAGCTAGCAGCAAAGTGCATTACCATTCAATAGCTAGAAGATAAATCTAAAATTCAAAGTGGAAACAAATGGAGGCAATTATGTATTGGAATAAGACATCAAGGGAAGTGGTAAATTTGTCATACCTTTAAGTCTTTAAATCACTATTTAATATGTTCCTAAGAGAAGTGTTGTAATTTAACAAAAATTTGCTGGATTCAGTAATGGAATTATGTGACAACGTTCTTTGGTCTGTAAAAGCTTAAAAGAAAATTTTGCGTTGGTTAGTAAAATTGTTTCCAAACTGAAATTTAAATGTTTCCAGTGAGTGAAACCTGCTGCCCACCCACTTCCCATGGAAGTACTCAAAACTGCATCGAAGTGAAGCTGAAATTGTACATAGGCCTTCTGCTGGCCCTCTGCGGTAGGGAGAAATGCATCCCAGTCAATCAGGAGACTTAAAGGTCAGGACTTCCAGCTACTAATCTCAAACATACATGTATCTAGCATATCTTTAATGTGTGCACATGGAAGTCTGCTTTATTCTGTCATTCACTGGAAGCCCAAAAGGGTTATTCCTTTGACTCTGAGTCACCAGAGCAAGCAAAATCTCAACTTTATAAAACAATATCTCTTGAGTACAAGGGAATGTTTTCCATATGCTGTGGGATTAAAAATACAGCATCATATAACAGAGAGTCATTTGGATAGATACATTCTGAGGAAAGCCTTTTTTCTATAAAGAGCTATGTAATAAAAGGAAATTAGAGAAAGGAGTTTTGTGTACAGAGTTAACCATTAATACTCTGAAATGAAAGCTTAACTTCTTTTGGCAACTGCAGATCGTTCCAATCAGCAATGGAAAAAAATGCTGACTTTTTAAGGAATACTCATACTTTTACAACTGAGGCCACAAAGAATCATTATGATGATTTCATTTAAACATCGGCTGATCAAGAAAAAAAACCCCACATAATATCATGGCATAATTCCTTTACAGGAGCTAAAAAAATTTCTTTGAATGACAATCCATGTCTTAAGATTATATTTTTTCTTTGTTTAGAAATGAAAAATTGGTAAAACAGCTACCTGCTGTTTACACTTTGGATTCCTCTACATCATCTTTTAGCTGTGCTGTCGTCTCATAAGTTAAAAAGCTCACTGTTGAATGCATTCTCCGTACGCAAATACTTACAGATGGTAACCACACCATTTCTTAAATTCTCAACTTCTTCTCATAAATAAGCTGTAATATCTGGATTCCTTAAAGCTTTCATTTTAGAACTTAAATTGAAGGCTTAAAAAAACTTTTCTTAAAATTTGCCAATACACTTTTGAAAAAAGAAAGATGAAGGTGGAACATGCTACTTTGCCATGAGCATTGGGAGTACTAGTAACATCCTACCCCTGATGGATAGCTCAGGATCATAACTGTTCCTTTTAGCCACTACACCATACCCAGAACTTTTTTTTTGGAATCACTGTTCTTTAGTATATATCTCACATCATATAAAAATGACCTAATTACTCTACTGCTAGACATAAAACTTTTAACTTAATCACATAAAAGCACTTCCAAGGCATCAGTCTCTGTGATATACCAGATCTGCAGTATGAATATTAAATAACATTGGTCATAGAGCAGATTCCTGCAAGACCTTCTTGCTCATTAAAACCTCCTTGGTCATTAAGAATTCCTTATTTTCTACTTGGTTATGAATTTATTGTTTAAAATTCAGTTTTTGTCCCATATCCTGCTTGCCTTACTGCTTCATGAGCTTTGCTTTGGAAGAGTTCTGCCCTTCCAGACATCTCAGGACACCAGGAAAAGACAAATATCATCAAACGCATTTTACAGCTCAATAAACTAAGAAACTTAGCTGCTTGCTAGAGGTTTTACACATAAGAAGATGAAAATGAGAGTTAAGGTAGAAAGAGCTCCCAGTCATAAAAATGCGAATACAATGCAGAGGAATCAGCTCCTGTTTCCAGATTCCTGTCCTCCAGGCCAGTGAAAAACATACTGAACACAAGTGCTGAGGCTAAACTGAGGTCAGTTTGCATTCAGGTTCAAATATCACTCAAAACCAGACAATTTCAGATTTACATCACAGAAGTGTTAGACTGACCTATTTCTCTACATAGACTAAAATGATACTATAGTCAAGGAGGATAGGGCTTCTCTGGTCCTGTCTGTTGTTCAATAAGATGTCATGTTTTGAAAAAATTATGCTGTTTTAAGTTTTCCTCAAGTAAAGAAAAAAAATGTAAGTAAGCATATTTAAAGTCAAAACTGACAAAAACTGAGGGGGAGTACGTGTTTAGCTCATCCCTCTTGACTGATTTTTGTTAATATTGATCATAGTGCTTGCAAATTTGCTAACAGCTTGAAAAAATAAATATAAGAAAATATTCTAAGTCTTCTAAAACTCTTCAAAAATATTGTAAGACATGAGGAAGTGGGGGGTTAAGAAGGCTTTAGTAAAAAAGGTGGGAAGAACTAGAGGCAGCATCAGTAAGGTGATGTTTATTGCTTCCTCAGTCTGGTGCACTACATGGTGGAGGCTTTGGTTACGGAATGAAAGAAGTAAATATCTTATTTGATTCAGCTCCTGTAGGCTTCATAGAAACAGTGGGAAAAGAAACTTGAACAAGCAGAGCTCCAAGGGAAGCAAGCAACGTTACAGGCAGCCCTGAGGTGGCTGCAGTTCTCCAAGCGACCCATGCCATGCATGATTAACATTAAGCAGAGAAATGAAAAGCTAAAGCTGTTTATTCGAAAGGACAATAAATTAGAGACTTCCTGACTTCTGAAGGGTCCTAATCCACTCCTGTACTGTACCTTCTGGAGTGGTCATTAGGCAGCCCTGGAAGAATGTGTCCTGTGACTCCCACCAGCCTATGGCACATGGAGGGTCTGCATGTCCCCTGCAAGAGGGGGCATGCACAGCATGCTGAGGAAATCAAAGGGATAGGAGGTACAAGTGAAAAGAGGACATGGCACGTGAACTTTTGAGGACAGTTGTTTGCAGACTTTATGCATTCTGAGAATACATTTCATAACTTAAAAGCAGTTCGTGCACAAGTTTTCCTCATCAGCTTACCCCACAAGCATGCCAGTGCATCTAGAAATGTCATTCCAGTGTCAGTGTTTCTGTCAGAAGCATGTGCTCACTAGCACAGACCTGCTTGTACGCTTATAAACCTCACACAGTCCAAGACTTGTTTTAGACTGAAGATAACGCCCAACTAATGCACTGGCTCCAAACAGCCTTGAACTTTGGCTAAGTTTCAGTTCAGCTCTGAATACTAATTTTATGATTGGAACCTTTTTCTACCTTAGTTGTTAAATCCATATTCTTGTTGGAAAATCTCAGGACTTTCATAGCTGTTTGGTGGCCCTGTAGCTGGCATCATTTCAGTGGTGACTGAAAATACAGTGAAGGTAATAAGAAATGTCACTGACTGAAGACCACACAACTAATACCAGGCCATACATGCAGGTGGAATGTGCAACACAAAAGGATCATCTCAGAGCAGAGAGAAGAAACTTCATCTCAGTCTTCAAGCCTGTGAGTTGAAAGGAGCTGCGATGAGTATAATGAACCAGCCTTTGGGCTTCCAGTGCAAGCACTTCTGTCTGCAGGTCTCTGAGCTTCCCACCTTGAGTGCTTCATCCTGTCCCAGCTTGCCAATCCCCTCAGCTCATCCCAAAAAAAAGGTGCTGGAGTCTCACTGTAGAACCAGGGTGATTAAACTGTTCTGATTAAAAGTATATCTATCTCTCTCTCTCTGAAGAGGCAAATACTTCTAACACAAATCCTGCAAGCTATCAGGTTGACTGGGAGGCCCTTTACAGAGTTGCAATGGCACAACCAAAGGGGCAGCAAACTGTGGTGGAGATGGGAACAAGTTGCCAAAACTTCCTCTACCAGCACTGTCAGCAAAGCCAACACTGTCCTAAATTCAAACCCTAAATCTTCTAGGGCGTGATCTGACCGGCACTTACCATGCTTAAATGGCCGAATGAAAGGGACCTTAATCTCTTTCTCTTTTAGTTGTGACTTGGAGTAATGAAAACATTTTAGACAGAAGCATGATTGTTATGTTGATGATGTCCCTTCAACTATTTACAGAAGTAGTGCCAAGATACCACAAGAAAGGCTGAGCATAAAGTATTTCCAGCACATCAAAAAGCAGGAAGTATGGGAAATCTTCCCACTAGAAAAGCCTGATCCCATGAGATTTCCAGCTCAGTTGCTTAACTCTTGTTGTCCCAGCAGCTCAGAGAGTGAACTACATCAATTTACCTCAATTCTGCAATCTCTGATCCATAGCAAGCTAACAGAGAAGTGGTGGAAATCACAGACCCATCATTGAATGAGAGTTTAAGTGAATCTCTTCACTGATTGAGCTTGAGGAAAGCTGAAGGTACAGCTGTTTAATTCAACTCCCGATCTGGCCTGCTCTCCCCCAGGCTGGGGCTTGTGGTAATTAAGTCTTTAGACCTCAACAGCAGAGTGCATTTTGCTGGACTGTGTACCAGGAGAAGGGGGCACTGCAGGCCTGGGTGACAAGCAAATAAAACTATATATAAAATGCCTGTGTTTTGTCCAGCAAGCAGCAGCATCTAGGAACCACTTTCATGCCTGCTTCTGGAGCTTATGGGAAACCTGTTGGTGCTGTAGTGCCATCTGCATGGTGCACAGCAGCCAACACAGCTGCCTGGGACAAGCCCTGCAGCAGGGTGCAAGGAAGGAGATGGAGGGCAACAATTTCCCCTTTGCAGGATTTGCATCAAGGAGCTTTAAATCTTCCTTTTACATAGGATGTAATAATCGATAGTCTATGGAAACAGTAAATTGACTGCTGTGGGGAATGATGCCACTTAGCAGCTTAGCTGACAGGCTGGTATCTCAGCTGCAAGCTCCTGACAGCTCTGGAGTACCCAGGTCCCTGTAGGATCTTCACTCTCCTGACCTCCAACTACCTTGTATCTGATAGGGGAATCCTGCAGGAGCCCCCTTCTCCCCCTTGTGCCTTGCAGTAAACAGAGACTACATCAATCAGCCCAAGAAGTCTCCAAACCCTGCAGATTCCCTCCAGAATCAGGGGGTGGCAGCAACAAGGGACAATGGCTTTTCTCCTGCAAAATACCATGTACCAAAACAAAGGCAATGAGAAAATGAAGCAATGGAACAACTTGTCTAGCTTACTGGCTGAGCACTTGTCTTCTGCGGAGGCTCCATAAAGGCTCTTCCACACTCCAAGCTTCAATTACAGAGTGACCAAACCCCACATGTCATTTCTCTCCTTGCTTCAGGAGGAGCTGCCTTTGAAAGCCGCCTGTTATTTCTGATCTCTAAGTTCCTCATTTGGCAAAAAAAGAGAGGAATATTTGCACTGCTTTACATAGGCAACTAAGTAATTTGTCTTGGGAAATCAGGCTCCTACACAGCACGTATTTAAGTTCAACTGGTCTCTTTAGGGCTGGCTTAGAAGAGCGATTTCCACTTCTGCCACATCCCTCTTCTCCACCTCTTCCTCACTGCAGTGGCTAAGCAACAGCAAGGAGAGCAGAAGCAGGGGCGCAGTAGCTAGAGCCTTTGAGCATCTCAGATGTAGGTGTCTCCATCAGCAAAGACACCCATGCAACCTTGGATCGTGGGCACAGTTCAGGAAAGTGTTCCTAGCGTAAGGTACTGAGTGGTAATAAACATATGATGATGGGAATGAGTTAAGACTTTCTTGTCTGAGTGACCTGAGCTAATGTACACAGAAAGTAAAACTCTTATGCTTATGTATACCTCCCCTTTCTGAACTGTCTGTAAGGGGGATGCCCTTTATCCACGTAACAAAGGTACTGTCCTGTTTTCATTTCCCCAACTTGTTGCTACATCCTTTGCTTTCTTCTGCAGTTAGACTGTCCTTGATACAGTGATCAATCTGAAGCACTCAGATAAATACTGTCAGGCTTGTATTTTTTTCCTTAGTGCCTGCAGACCTCTTATTTTTTGTTACCCATATATCTGCTCACCAGTCCTCGGGTGTCTCATAAAGCCTTAGATTTTTCATAAGTCCTTCGCTCACATCAGCTGTTTGCCTTTGACAAAAACTAAAGTGATAGATGGAACTTGCATCAGCATGGAAAGGAAAAATGTATCAATGAAGAAAAAAAGCATAGGGTTTAGCTCGCATTTCAGAGTCCATTCAGGTTATAGCTTCAGCTGTCAAAATGATCCCTAGATAAGCTAAGTCCTGACACCAAGATACTGGTTGCTTGGACATGGTAAGAAGGTAACCTTACTACCTGGGCTTGACAGCTTAATAAAGCTGCATCTATTGAAACTGAGGTTTGAGCTAGATAATCCACAAATGGCTGCAAGAAACAGGGTCCAAGAGGCTAACAGCAAGGGGTTAGTTCAAGGTGCAGGCTCCAGCTGCTGATCATCTGAGGTGGATTAAAAATGTGTGTTGCGGGGGAAGTCATCGCCAGATCACATCATTTTACAGGAACCGTTTAAGAGCAACGAGACAACAACCTACACAGACTGCAAGGTGAGGGGATCATAGAATCATAGAATGTTTTGGGTTGAAAGGGACCCCTAGAGGTCATCTAGTCCAACCCCCCTGCAGTGAGCAGGGACGCCGCTAACTACATCAGGTTGCTCAGAGCCCCGTCCAACCTGGCCTTGAATGCTTCCAGGGGTGGGGCCTCCACTACCTCTC
>NW_009260770.1:3296990-3299156 GCF_000687185.1 Egretta garzetta
GCCCAGAGTACGGTTGGCCTTCTGGGCTGCCAGCGCACATTGCCAGCTCATGTCCAGCTTTTCATCCACCAGCACCCCCAAGTCCCTCTCAGCAGGGCTGCTCTCGATCCTTTCTTCCCCCAGCCTGTACTGATACTGGGGGTTACCCCGACCCAGGTGCATGACCTTGAACTTGGCCTTTTTGAACCTCATGAGGTTCACACAGGCCCACCTCTCCAGCCTGTCCAGGTCTCTCTGGATGACAACCCATCCTGGATGGATGGCAATGGAGCTGCTCATAGGAATGCAGGGAACATTCCCCTCTTAACCTGGAGCACAGCGAAGGCGTATTGCTGTACTTTTAGACACACAGTCTTACCTCTCTCTTTCCCCTCAGGAGGCAAGCTGGTGTTAACTATCAAAACGCGTTTGTGTGCCCCAGAGCAGAGGCAGGCCTAATGCTCTTTCAGCTTGACTCAGCCTCGCTGCAGACTCGGCCACTTAAAGACAACTGAAAGGCTGTAATGTGACCACGAACCTCAGCCCCAAGGCTGAATGGGTTTAAAATAAACTAAAGCAAGCCGCTCTTAAATCGAACTAAGTGTCCATGCCACATTAAAACTTCTTTGAAGTTAAATGTGTCAGAGAACACCCATGTTTTCAGCAAATGAAGAAGTCTATAAGAATATTGTAGATTTTTGTCATGCTTTAAGTAATATGTTACTCTAGACTTAGTTTGGGATTACTATACTAATACTGATAGGTATGTACAAAGGCATGGATACTAACATTTTGATGTATTTTATAATTGCCTTAATTTTTGCCTTGCTGAGGATTATTTTAATTAATATGGAGACTGACTTAACTAAAGCACATGCGTGGCAAAACAGACTAAGCCAAAAAAAATCTCTTTCACTGCCTGGTAGACAGTGTCACTTCTACCACAGATGCTCTGGCCAAAGAGGACATATCCAAACTATTAACCTGGAGCCAAACCACATGCCAGATTAGTAAGAGCACAGTCATTAGAAAATACATCTGGAGTAGTACATTGAAAATGACATGATCATAACATTCAGAGTTATACAGCTTGACATAACCATCATACTTTCAACAGAAATAGTCGAGCCATTGTTTTAGCGTGAAGAAGGGGAGACTGAGAGGGGATCTCATAAATACTTACAAATATCTTAAGGGTGGATGTCACAAGGACGGAGCCAGACTTTTTGCAGTGGTGCCCAGCAACAGGACAAGGGGCAATGGGTACAAACCGAAGCATAAGAGGTTTCAGTTGAACATGAGGAAGAACTTCTTTACTTTGAAGGTGACAGAGCACTGGAACAGGCTGCCCAGGGAGGCTGTGGAGTCTCCTTCTCTGGAGATATTCAAAGCCCGCCTGGACGATGTCCTGTGCAACCTGCTCTAGGTGAACCTGCTTTAGCAGGAGAGTTGGACTAGATGATCTCCTGAGGTCCCTTCCAACCCTTATCATTCTGTGATTCTGTGATTCAAGACAAGTTTTTGCTTGAAACCAAGGGCACAACACAAACTGTTATTAGGTCTTTTTGAGTACTGCAAGAGATTTAAGATACTGTGATGCTTATTATTAATCACTATTTTGCTTTAATTAATGACAAAATGAGTTAGTTGCAGATTATCCCTTCCTATCTCTATTTTCACCTTCTTATTTTAATGAAAATATTGCTATTCTATTGTAGCTCTTTCCTGCTGGAGCAGTAGTTCTTGTTATTTAAACATTAACAGGACAGAACCTTCTGTCTCCCAATTAAGCTGTCAGAATATTAAGCTATGAATTTTCTACATCTAGTAATACTATGCAATCCACAGAAAGGTTCCCCTCAGCAGAAGATAAGGGTGAAAAAGCATTTCAAATGTATGGCCGGCCTGTCAGCAGCTTTTATGAAGGCATAAGAGAGAGCAAAGATACAATTCACCCTGCCAAGATGTTATTTCACAGCCACAGAAACACAGGAGTTGATTTAAAGCACACAAAGGGGTTCGAGAGAAGTTCCTGAAAGAAATCAGACCTCTGGGTGCCAGGTTCACAGGCCAGAAAATGGGGCCGGCTCCTTGTTTACAGGGGGCACGCAGCTGCGGAGGAGGGAGCAAAGCAGTTGTCTGTGCTTTTTAGGCAGGCCAGGTCTACTCAGACTTGGCTGGCACGTC
>NW_009260770.1:3299166-3324772 GCF_000687185.1 Egretta garzetta
TCTTTCCCTTGAGCTCAGAAATAATAATGGTCTGTTTTCCCTTTTTTTATGTCCTTTCAACCATACTGCTATTTTTACGCTTCGCTTGCTGGCACATGGATCAATCACTATAGGACCTGATTTACAACCTGTATTCCAGACGTTGCTTCTAGCAAGGGGGGAAATAGGGACAAGTGGTTTTAAACACCCATTGTGCGGTGTCTTGATTTGGCTTCAAGAGATATTTAGAAATATAAGGCTGAGGAAAGAGGCTGGTTCCTCTATCATTTTACACCAATTAACCTGTGAGCAGAGAATCAGTCTGTCTGTTTCTATACAATGAACCCAAGACCTTCAGTGCTTGTCAGCGAATCCCCCTTTAAAGGGCTGTTTTGCTTTCCCAAGACACATAGCACAATCCTTGCAACTCACTATGAATGGCTTTTCTAGACTAAAAGGAAAAGGACAAACAAATCTGACATCCCACATGGTGTATTGACCCCATCTGAGAAACCTTTAGTTTAAAGCCAGCACATGACCTTCATCTCCCATGGCACATGGGGCGCGAGCATAATCTCAGAGCAGAGAGCAATATTTGTTTTGATCACTGGGAACCACGTTTAGGTGTATCCACATGAACTCCACTGCCCTCAGAGCCCATTCAAGAGAATACACAGAAGCCCCCTTCCACAGCTGCCCCCTTCCACAGCTGCCTGAAGCTCCTGGATGGGGGAGCCTGCACAGAGGTGGTGTGGCCCAAAGGCTCTTCAGGTGGTGGGGACCCCCTGATGGCAGATGCAGGTCCCTTCCTGGCCCTGGGTGGTGGTACCAGGATGAATGCCAGCATGCGTGGCACAGGAGGGAAACAAGGCTCAGAATGATTTTACTGAAGGCTATAATGGCTTGGTGGGGATGGACCACACAGTCCCAGATGTCAGATCCACCTTTGACAATGATATCAATGTAGACGCCACTCCCACACAGTCCTCTGAAAGGAGAATGGGATGCAGACTGGTATATAACCAGTCAGTAACACTGATCCTTCACTCAGACTAGGCACTGGCTACCTACCCATGGGAACACCTCTGCAAGGGGTCAAGCAACGAATACCCCTCTGCATTCCCCCATGCCCTCTCGCAGAAAAACAGCCTGAGGAAAATGGTCTTACAAGATTTTCTTCTGGCACTTCTGATGCAGAGGAAGATGCAGCATGGAAGATAATGCACAAGTGGTGGATGGTTCTTTCAGTCTCTTGACTCCATCCATGCCCAGAAGAATAAAGCCCTGTGCCTTTACACCCAGAGGCTGGTTATGGTCCCATGAGCTGTACATAGCCCTGCCAATATGATGAAGCTGCTGCTGGAAAGTCCCTTCAGGATAAAACAGCAGGAGCTGGCTTCAGTGAGTTTTAGTTTGGGCCTAGTCCTTGCAGGATCAGAGAAAGCAAGCAAAAGATCTCCTCTGTCACAGAGAAGCACAGATCAGATGTCTTCCTACTGGGGAAACAGGTACTCCGGAGGAGGCATAGGACTGATGGAGATGCATCGCCACATCACCCCATACCCACAGAAAAGTTGGTTAGATGAAGTAACACCTTCCTGAACACTGAGCTATGTTATTGTCACAGAATCACAGAATCACAGAATGATAAGGGTTGGAAGGGACCTCAGGAGATCATCTAGTCCAACTCTCCTGCTAAAGCAGGTTCACCTAGAGCAGGTTGCACAGGACATCGTCCAGGCGGGCTTTGAATATCTCCAGAGAAGGAGACTCCACAGCCTCCCTGGGCAGCCTGTTCCAGTGCTCTGTCACCTTCAAAGTAAAGAAGTTCATTATCAGGCTCTAGTTAAAGCTGTGTATTCACCTAGAACTTGCTAAAATGTTTTATTATTCTGAACTATATGAAACAAGCAGCCCAGTGCTTTGCCATTAGCAAAGCGGCATTAAGAGTGCTGGAATATAACTGTCTGTGAGACGACAGCCACCCTTAAGATATTTGTACGCATTGATGAGGTCTCCTCTCAGTCTTCTCTTCTTCAGGCTGAACAAGCTCAACTCTCTCAGCCTTTCCTCATAGGGGAGATGCTCCAGTCCTTTTATCATCCTTGTTGCTCTCCTCTGAACTCTCTCTAGGAGTTCCTCATCTTTCTTGAACTCGGGAGCCCAGAACTGGACACAGTACTGCAGGTGGGGTCTCACCAGGGCAGAGTAGAGGGGGAGGATCACCTCCCTGCACCTGCTGGCCGCAATCCTCTTAATGCACCCCAGGATACCTCTGGCCTTCTTGGCAACAAGGGCACACTGCTGGCTCATGGTCAGCTTGTCATGGTTTAACCCCGGCTGGCAACTCAGCCCCACGCAGCCACTCGCTCACTCCCCCTACAGTGGAAGGGAGGAGAGAATCAGAAGAGTAAAAGTAAGAAAACTCGTGGGTTGAGATAAAGACAGTTTAATAGGGAAAGCAAAAGCCACACGCGTGAGCAAAGCAAAGCAAGGCATTCATTCACCACTTCCCATGGGTAGGCAGGTGCTCAGCCATCTCCAGGAAAGCAGGGCTCCATCACGCGTAACGGTGACTTGGGAAGACAAATGCCATCACTCTGAACATCCCCCTCTTCCTTCTTCTTCCCCCAGCTTATATACCGAGCATGACATCATATGGTATGGAATAGCCCTTTGGCCAGTTTGGGTCAGGCCATGTCTCCTCCCAGCTTCTCGTGCCCCTGGCAGAGCTGAGAGCTGAGAAGTCCTTGGCCAGTCTAAGCACTGTCCAGCAACAACCAAAACATCAGTGTGTTATGAACATTCTTCTAGCACTAAATCCAAAACACAGCACTATACCAGCTACTACAAAGAAGATTAACTCTGTCCCAGCCGAAACCAGGACAGTTATAGAGATGAGAAACATTTGGGATACTGGAAGCAGAATGACTACAAAACATAACGACTTGACTGCTTTTATTGCTGTGATTAGACTAATTCCAGTAACAAATCTGCCCTCACACACTGCTACATTGTGCTACTGTGGTCTGTACACATCCTTGCCAAAATGCTGAGGCTAATTCTGGGAACTCAAAGAGGAATTTTGTTCTTGTCTTGATGAGCTCCTTGGAAAAATAACATGGTTGCAAGCTGTTTTCAGTACTGACCTGTATCTTGCAAGCGGTCTTCAGCCCTGAGCATTTGCAGCTCTTAAGAACAGGTTTAGAAAGAAATTTTCTGGAACAGAAAAGTGGCTTTAGACATATTGGCAAAAGATTGAGGTGTTCTCCTGAGATGCAAGCTTCATCCAGTGAGCTCAGACCTGGAGACTGATTGTTTCACATTTGAGGGTGAAGTCAGTTTTTAATCTGGAAAGCAAGGAAGGAAGGAAAGTGGAAGAGCAAAATCTGGGTAAAGGAAATGGTATCAGTTGCTCCCAAATTTCTGGGTCTTCATGTTTCTAGATCCCTGATAAAAATTGGGAGGAAAAACTTTATGTTTCTGGAAACAAAATCTGGGTTTGTACCCATACGATCCTCTCTGTAGTCTTTCCCATTCAGCATTCCTTCTGCAGCACCACCGCTCCTCAGAGCCATGGGATTCCAAGCAGGCAGACCCGGCCACAGCTGCCACAAGCCAGCCTCTGGACACCCACCAGCACCCACTGCTGCTCAAAATGGAGGTGATCTTAGAGTAAGGAAGAAATTCAGCTCTCAGAGGAGAGAATCCATCCAAGAGCGGTCCCAACAAGGGGCCAGGAGCTCTGCTGCCTAAGGAGAGAAGTCCTCTCCCTGCCATGGAGACTGAGAGGCCACTGTCAGACCACAGAAAGTCTCTGGCGGCACGTTCAGAAGGGGGGAACATTTTTGCTGAAGTATGATTCTGGCCACAATTATTTCACTCTTGAATGAGGTTATTATTATTTTTTATTATTGTTTTAGGAGGCTCATTTCATTAGGAGCGGGAAGTCTCTGTGTATACAAACACTCATATAGCAGAAAACCCAATAAACAGCCTTCTCTATTATAATAACAAAAACAATGAAAAAGACTATTGAAATCTCAGGCTGTAAGAACAAGAATAAATAGCGCTCTAGTGAGCAAGTTCCTGTTTCCAATTAGACCTGGACAACGTGCCTCGTTGGGCAATAAGGCCATTGTCTTCTCCTCAGAGGTAGGAATGCGATGCTTCTTGGGTGGTTGTAAGCAAATGCAGGAGCGATAAGGTGAAATGGAGCCATGTGTGTCCCCAGCCCTGCTGCCCTGAAGGCAGGAACTTTCTTCATAACGTGCTTGCCCAGAAGCAGCCCTGCAAATTTCACAGTTATTGAGTACAAAATAAAATACGCTTTTTTGTTTGTTTGTTTTTCTGCTCAAGATATTTGGTGACTGCCAGGAAGTTATGGGACTCTGGTCAATAAAGATTTTGGTCATCGAAGTGGCAATTAGAGCCAGTCATGAGACTTCCGACATGTCATTTCACTGGAAAATGCTGATTTTTCAGAGCCAGAAAGTTTCATGTTAAAACATATCTGTTTCAATGAACCGACATCAAACCACAGGTAGTTTTCCACTGGAAAACTGCCTGGCTTCCTACCAGCTAGCCTGGTGGGCTGCTTGGGACACAGGGATCGTAGGCTCACTGCCACCAGACTGGGAGCCTGGTAGTGCTGGGAGACCTGGCTGAAGTCAGCAGTCCCACAGTGTAAGCTCCCAGCCCCAGCCTTGGCTCAACATGCCGCTCCGTAAGAGGCAGCAGCGAGGCTGGAAAGAAGCACGTCCTGGGGAGCATATTTTATTTTGGAAATACCATGCGTCATTGTTTCCTATTCCTATTTTTTTCCCTATAAACTTCTCTTTTGTGGGCAATTTTGAAATAACTGGTTTCACTCCAAATCAGAACAAAACCAAATGTCAGAATTTCCCACGAACCAGGAATTTGATAATTTGGCCAGTCTTTCTGGTAATAATCCAGCAAATTTTAAATTAAATTGGATGTGCTGCTCAATGGCAATGAGCAGTTTGATTTTCTATACAACTTTGAGTGCTTCTCAAAGCACTTTCCAAATAGAAATAAACAGTTATTTTGCTTTCAGCTGCCAGTAGGTGAAAGCACAAGCAATACCTGAACTGGGACTCTTCTACCAAGGGAGTGACTCCACTGGTTGGTGAAGCTACCGTAGCATGACCTGCCAAGTCCTCAGAGAACTGGGGGCAGCCCTGCTCTCAAAACACAGTGAGGGACTGGGGGAGATGCCATGTGCCAGACTCCCAGTCTACATCTGATTAAACAATATTATAAAAACCCAAGCTCTCAGAATAAGATGGGCCAGCAGAGAGCACAGATTCACCTGATGAGGAATATGGAGATTTGCATGAAGTGTCCTTCACTTACCTCTTTATCACTGACCTTATGAAGTGATAGAGAGTTGGCTTGGGGGAGGGAGAATACAAATCACCAGCAGGATGGCAGCAGCTACTTCCCTATTGACATTTATATCAACAAAACATGTTTCAAAACCCATCCTCAGCAGGACTAAAATCTCCAATGCTTTTTACAACCCCTCAGCACAGGGCAAGGTTCTACAATGGGGATCTGAGCATGGCCCAAAGTTCCCAGAGGAAGGGCAAGACTCCAGGTCTGAAACCAGTTCTTCAGAGAGGCTGTGATTTCCTAAGCCACCACCACAGCTACCACCACAAAGGACTCTATCCTGCGCTGCCCAGCTTGGCCAAGATCCCAGTGACAGCAGTAGGGATACTACACTGGCAACGTGTGCGCACATACCGACAAAGCTACTAATGGAGATCTCTGCAAAAGAGAGAGGCTGAGTCCTGGCTGAACTTGATAATTCTCAAAGAGCTCCAGGATGGCCAACAGAGGGAAGGTTGGTAGCTGAAGTGAAAGAGCTTTGCCTTGATGCCTGAAACTGTGAGCCCTGGACTCTTTTATTTTTTGGATGTCAGAATTGTGTGGTCATTATTTACTCACACATGTGTTTAGGTAGGACTATCCCTGTATCTCCGGGACTAGCCACCTAGAAATTATACCAATTTAAGAGGCGAGAGAAGGAGAAGAACAAAAGACAAGTACCAGGAGAGAGCACCTATCAATATCTTTCCAACAAGTTAACATACCCTTAAATGAATGCAGGGCTCAGTCGAAGGAAAAGTAGATTCAAAACATTTCATCCAGATTTTGCTTACAACCACTGTACTCCAGCAGCTAGTGAGGGCTACACAGGATTTCTGCTTCAGAGGCAACTGAATCCAGCTGAGCTGATATGTAAACTTGTTTCAGTAGATAGCCTGCAACTAGCAGAAATTATTGGTGTGCATCCAAAACTCACTGTCATCAAACTAGAAGCATGGAGGAAGCATTACAACCTCCATGTGACTAACGCTGTAGCAATCACTAAGGCCTTCTATATGTTTGCTTCAAAACAGTTCTGGGCTTACCATGGATACTCCAACAGAAGGATACTCACTGCACTGCTTTATTTCATTCCCAGAGAAGCTGCTGTGCAGCAGCAAGACCATCTCACAGACCACTGTTCTCCTGGGGCTGGCCTCCAAGATTTGCCCTCTAGAACAAGGACAGCATGGGAGAAAGTTCCTAAAGTCATAGTTTTTTGGAGGTGGTAGGTCGGAGAGCAGCTCCGCTGTTCCCTCTCTGCCTATGGGAGACGGGGAGACATATGGGGCTAAGCTCCTTATCATGTGCTCCCCAGGGATCAGAAAGGAAAGCACTCTCTGTTTCACATCTCTTGGGAAACATCCAAATAAAAGAAAGATGCTGTTTCTGAGTCAAACCTCGTCAAATTTACCATCCCACAATCTGGAAGGCAAAACTGGACCTGCTCATCCTGCCTAGCCTATTAGCCTCTAAACTCTGGTTTGAATCTCAGCTCATGGCCAGGATCCTGTAAGTCACAGGCAGACAACATGGAAAGAGACGGGTGTTGGCGCATCTCTGTCTTTCTCTCCCTCTGCTGTCTCGCCATGTGAGGACCCCACCATTCTGACCTCTATTAGAGTTTGGAGAGTTTATAACACATTCATTACCACCTCTCAAACAGTGAGCAAGCAGATGTTCTGCCAGCTGATAAACACACTGGCAAAAAAGAAATCAGAAGAAAGGCAACTCCCAGATTAATTAAATGTATAGGAAAACACTACTTACCAATTTCCAGTTTTAAACGTGGAAATCAGAAAGGCATCTTCAGACCACTGCCAACAAGTCCCAGGCACACAGTGCAAGAGCAAGCAGTTGTGAGGTGCTTGGTAACAGCCTGGAAGTGAATTCATCTGGGGGTGGCCATCTGCATTGGTGTTGTACACAAGGCTTGCTTTCCACTCTCTTCTATTAATAAGGTTAATGAGTAGAACCATGTGCTGTGCTTATGTGTGACATGCTAGGCACACTTAATGCACTGCAGAATCTAACAGTCCGTGCTTTAAAAGAGTTTAAAAGAACAAAAGAAATTCATGAAGGTAACTTTTTTGAAACAAGCAAAAAATAAGCTGAGGCCAGCAGATCAACTGACCTTCCTCTGTTTTTCTCCTCATACCTTCAAGCTGGTAGAATGAACGTCAGACAACAAGATGTCAAACACTCAACTTCATTATTGATGTAGCTGATCGGTGTCAGACAATGGCGTTGGTTTAATCAAAGTAACAACCATGGAGCCCATAGCACGTTACTGCTGATTAGGAAAGCTGCAAAGAGGAGAGATCAAAAAGACAATGGAAAAACACAGAGGAAAAAATAGGAGGAAAGAGCACCAAAAATATCAACTCTCCTCTCCAGGGATACAGTCTCCCAGTCATAGTTCTGATACAATGAACAAACAAAAAAGAGGTACAATGCGGTTTAGTAAGTAAACAGCCTCCACAGTTCAGCCTTGATATTTGTATAAACCCTTCATTCACTTCATGAGCTTCTGATACAGAAAGGGATATAAATGAGTCCTATCAGAATCTACCAATCCACAATTTAAAGTATAATTTGGTCCCCTCCACAGAATAAGTTGGATCTGAGTTTCTATACAGAGTTTCTTCCAGCAAAAGGTTTTCTATATTGTGCATGTGACTTTCTGTTGCTATGCCAGAGTAATGCCCAAAGCAGATCATATGCAATTCCAGGTACATTCCCAGAAATCTATTCAATATTCCTTATTTTCAATAGTTGCTGCTGTTGATGGCAGGGATCCTTTGTTCCTCCAAAATGTGTGTCATCCTCTTTCATGATGCACAGGTTCATCTTTTCAAAGGCTTGATGATTTCACATTAAAAAGATTTCGTCAGATCAATGCGAGTGCCAGCAGTGGTACATAATGTTTCTTACAACCACAGCTGTGGATGGTTATTTCACAGGTCATTTGGCAAAAGCCACAGAATTTTATGGGCTTTCAAAAACGTTTTGAAGGGAAAGAAAAAGTGGAGACCTTTTCTGGAGGTGTCTTTCCAATAATCTTTGACCTCCCAGTTTCTACCTCTGATCTGCCATAGACATAATGACTTTCCATGGGTGAAGTTATTACTTCTAAAAAGGGGCAGCATTCCAGTGCTACCATGTGCAACAAGTTGATTACGGCCCATGGGATCCATAAATCAAAATGCCATGGTTTAGTGTGTGATGACCGGTTGCCCTAACATCAAGTGCAATTTCTTGGTAGCAAAAAAGTAATTCCTTATTAAGGAATCATGTGATTTTATATGATGCACCCAAACAGAGAAATGCATGAGACAAACCTCCAAGGGAAGGAAGCAAGGAGTGAAAAAACAACCTTGGAAACAGAAAATTTAACATTGACTACTAAGACTTAAGTAACTTTTACCCCACTTACTGTGAGCAGGGAGCATTCCAGGACAGTTTCATTGTGCCTGTGAGAGTATTCAGTTACAATTTTATCTCTGAGCTGTGATGGTGTTGATTTGGCAAGCAGTGGAGCATTTTTATTCCAGCTGGGTGACTTTTAATGGGAATAGGAATCTGTGCTATTTGTCAGATACTTGAATTGACTAGTACTTCTTATTTTAAGGTACAAGGGTTTAAACAAATTTGGAAATAGGATTTTACAGAATCAAGGCATGGGAGACACAAAACTAACTGAACTGCAAACATTTTGTAAATATACAGCCGCCAGAGTTTTCCATTATCTTTTTATTTGACTATTTTAATGGAAAATAGTAGAAGCAAGCAGCTGTACTTAATGTTTCTCTTCAATCCCTTTAGTACAGCCCATCCACTTGCACAAACGACAATACTTTAGAGATGACGCTTTACTTTTTCATCCTTTTTCTTTTTTACAGACAGAACTTCCATTGTTGAGATCTCTGCCCAAAACAGTAGCCCTAACATATATCAAGAAGCTTCCTGTAGGTCACAGAGCTCATGATTTTTTTCCTGTGGAAAGGGTGTGGTTTAATTTCTAAATTTCTAATTCTTAAAACAGATGACGCCGTTTATGTGAATGAAATGGTTATGAAGGGCTGACATTTTGGGATTGTTTGGGAGGGGACTTCAGTCTCAACAATGCTGGGTCCAGAGTGGTTCTCAGTTCAGGGTAGTCACACCTCAGGGAAAGGAGGTTCTCGGTCATGTACTGTAAGTTTTGACTTAAGCTACCTGGGAAGCACCAGAACTGAAGCCTGGGCCCATGGGTAAGCACTAGGTTAATCTACAAGGGAAACCTCCACCTTACGAAGAGGCTTGGCTTTATCGCCTTCCCAAAAGCAACACCATCAGGTAAAACATTAGACCACCACAAGCAGTGGAAAGCAGCTATTGTAAATCTTTTCTGAAAACACCCGATCAAACAAACTGTGTTTCATTTATGTTTCTGGACATGTATCGTTAACTTTCTGGGAAATATTCCAGTGGACAAGTTTGGAATCAGCAATATTTTTCTAAAAAGGATATTTTAAGGAGTAACCTCAGTTACTGATGCAAGCATTACCATTTACAAACTCATTTGAGGGAATTACTCCTCTCCTATCAGGAAATACTATGCAACCTGTGAGTTCAAGAAAATCTGCCCAGCATAGTTTGAAAGTCAGGCACCAAATGAGGAGCTTCTCATGAATAAAACTGCATGGAGGAATCTTATTTCCTGATACTTTTAACCAAAACAACCCCCACCACCACCCCCAAAAAACCCCAAATATGTTTGAGCATATGGATGGATCATATAAAGGCAGCTGAGACTTACTAGACCTCACCAGTCCTCTCCTTTTATTCCTAGCTCGTAAATTTTCCCCTCATACTTATATTTGCAGTGCTTTAAGTTCAACCTGTTGTTTTATCCCTTCTGTATTCAGGCATGCACAGGGACAGAATGGTCCAGCTATCAAAATCATAGAATCATAGAATGTTTTGGGTTGGAAGGAACCCCTAGAGGTCATTCAGTCCAACCCCCCTGCAGTGAGCAGGGACACCGCTAATTAAAATGTCCTGAATATCAATGAGGAAAAAGATCATTCAGTTAATGAAAGTTATGCCCAGTCATTTCATTTTGTCAAAAGCATGCAGTACCAATATGAGCAGGCCCTGGCAACACAAGTTTCTTCTAGTTGTTGTAGCAAGAAGTTAGACCTTAGTTAAGCAATAACCATATCATTTTGGACATAATATTTCCCTGGTCTTTCAAAACAGACTTCTCTAAATCTGAAAATTATTAATACAGTCAGATACAGCAAATCCACTGTAATGTTCTCAATAAAAACTGTAGAATAAAAATCCTAGCATTAGAACTACATGGGCTTAGGCTTAATTCACATAAGTTGAGGAAGAAATTGGTAAGGGGTGTTCGCAAGTTAGAGCTAGTCCTAAAATGATGGATTCAATCTTCCAAGGGCTTTCTCCACAAAGAATAAAAACAAAGACATTTTGTCTTCCATCCCCAGAGGGTTCACTTGGAAGAGTGCAGAGTTGTGTTGACGCAGACATGGGTCTCCAAGGTAGATTTTCTAGCATTGCTCTGATCTGATACCTTATTAAAAATTATGCCAATGCCCCATAAGCATTAATAGGTGTTAACACTAAAGACACACTCAGAGGGCTAAAGAGGACATGCAAGGCATTTACAGTCTAGGGAAAATGGCCAATCAGCATATTCTCCCCCCTGGATATGGTGTCTCACTTAATCATAACAGGGGGGATATTTGAATCTTTTTATGCTGAGTTCGCTTTGGCTCCTTGAGATGCAAGTTCACAGGAGGTGCTAAGAAGCAGAGTTTTTGTCAGGAAGTTCAGGGTAGGCAGAATTGTTTTTCTTCTGCATCTGAATGAAAATCTGCCAGAAATGTGCAAGAGCTGGAATATTCTCTTTATTTTCATAGCACAGTCATTATTTTCCTCACAATGTGGTTCCAAAAGCCTTTAGGGTCTTTCAGCCCTTCCACTCACTGCCTAATGGCTGGCATAGTTTAGACTGATATTTGCTTATTCTCCATGATGTCTCTCCAAAAACTTCCCATCAGAGGAGGCTGTTGCTATGACCTCACCTCGACAGTCCTCAGCCGCAGTTCAAAAACGACAGCAAAGGAACAGTAAAAGTCTGGTGTGTTACTTCCCGTTAGTCCTTATTGCTAAAACAGCCAGTGCCCCTGCAGTGATGAACAGAACTGGAAGCACCTCAGAGGGGCTGGCTGTGGTGTAAGGTGGTTCTGGGGACCTCATGAAGTGGAAAGGGCTTATCTTCTGCGCCATGGCCACACCACCATTCCCCACGGGAGGTAGAAGAAGTACATGGCTGAGGCTTAGAGGTCAGCGGCAATATCTCATGGTAAAAAGCATAAGTTTTGCTCTCCCTAGGGCCTGGATGGCTGTCTACACAGTGTCATTTCAGTGACTTTTACAGGGGCAGGTCTCATACAAAGCAGCCTTGGCTGAGTGCAGCACTCCCAAATCACTGGATGGCACCACCAATCAACCGAGAGGTTCAGAGGGACAGGGTCAGAAAAATAGATACTAGGTGTGCAATGACGCAGTAGTGTCAGTGCCTTAAGTTAACCATTGTCACTGTCCTTTCCAGTGGTGACTCAGAGCTCTGTAAAAAACAGGACTGAGACATAACTGCTTTAATATTCTCATGACAAATGAATAGGTGCTTATAGGTGTCCCCAAAAGAAAAAAAAAATTGAATATGTAATATGTTGCAGTTCAGGCACCATTGGCAAGTCCAGTTCTCTTGCTCGGGGACCTCTGCTGTGGGACAAGAAAGACAGAAAGAACTGGAGAACTTAACTGCAAAGAAAAGCAGGTCCCAGCTGGAGATATGGTTCTTAACGTTTTGGGGTTTCAGTTCTGGTGAGAAATTCTTACCTCAGAAGTACTTCTAGTCTGTTAAAAATCAATTATTATATTCCCTTACAGCACAACCACTTCCAGCAAAAAAAATATATGTATATTTGGGATAATTTGTTTGATACAGGGAATTGCAGGTCTCCTTTTATTTGTGTATGTTGACACCTTAGAGGACTGTGGTCACAGTGGGAAAGAACTATCAGCATCCCTGCTCTGACCAGGGCTCCCACATTTTGGCTGAAGGGTAACTGCTCCTCTGTGCATCCGATCCTTCCAGGGTTTCTTTATTCCTGAATAGCCCAACAGGCTGAGCAACGCAGTAAAGAGTAATATCACAAATCACAGGACAAAAAAAAAAGCTGGTTTTCCCTATGGTTTGGGGTCTCCGAGTGACTTTCTGACATTTAAAAAGGTGCAAGCAAAGGTCAAAGTTTTCCCTCCAACTGAGCTGTTCAGTCTCTCTCCTGAGGAGATATTCCCTGGAACTGATATACCTTGAAAGGGGAAATAAGGTTGTGCTGATGCCCCTTTCCTCAGCAAGGATCACAGCAGGGTCTCCTTAGCCAGGCACCCATATGTACAGAATTGAAAGTCAATCACTTTGACCTGTTTTGACCTGAAATTGGCCAATGGACCCAAAATTTTCAGGGATGCATAGATACAGAGAGAAGAGTGCCTTACACACAGACACACAGGCACAGACACACACTCCAAGTACGTCTTCTTTGCTTGCAATACAAGAGTGAAATTTTATCTGTTATTATAGATAAAGCCTACTGGTTGATTTTTAAACTCTGACCTTTTCTCATGTGCAAATTTTTCTCTCTGCATACATAGCTAGAACTAACAATTGTGCACACAAGTGATTGAATTTCCATAAACAAAACCCCATTTGTTTGAGTGTCATTTTTGTCTATGAAAAGTTTAGCCCCTACAGGCAGATGCAACAGGATTATTGTCTACAGAAATAGTACTGGAACTGGGCCTGTCTCACCAGGACCAGGCATGCAGTAGTTAGCTGTCATGGTGTAACCCCAGCTGGCAACTGAGCCGCTGCTTGCTCACTCCACCCCAGTGGGATGGGGGAGAGAATCAGAAGGCTAAAAGTCAGAAAACTCGTGGGTTGAGATAGAGACAGTTTAACAGGGAAAGCAAAAACCCCACACGCAAGCAAAGCAAAGCAAGGAATTAATTCCCTATTTCCCATGGGCAGGCAGGTGCTCAGCCATCCCCGGGAAAGCAGGGGTCCATCACACGTAACAGTGACTTGGGAAGACAAAATATATGTATATTTGGGATAATTTGTTTGATACAGGGAATTGCAGGTCTCCTTTTATTTGTGTATGTTGACACCTTAGAGGACTGTGGTCACAGTGGGAAAGAACTATCAGCATCCCTGCTCTGACCAGGGCTCCCACATTTTGGCTGAAGGGTAACTGCTCCTCTGTGCATCCGATCCTTCCAGGGTTTCTTTATTCCTGAATAGCCCAACAGGCTGAGCAACGCAGTAAAGAGTAATATCACAAATCACAGGACAAAAAAAAAAGCTGGTTTTCCCTATGGTTTGGGGTCTCCGAGTGACTTTCTGACATTTAAAAAGGTGCAAGCAAAGGTCAAAGTTTTCCCTCCAACTGAGCTGTTCAGTCTCTCTCCTGAGGAGATATTCCCTGGATCTGATATACCTTGAAAGGGGAAATAAGGTTGTGCTGATGCCCCTTTCCTCAGCAAGGATCACAGCAGGGTCTCCTTAGCCAGGCACCCATATGTACAGAATTGAAAGTCAATCACTTTGACCTGTTTTGACCTGAAATTGGCCAATGGACCCAAAATTTTCAGGGATGCATAGATACAGAGAGAAGAGTGCCTTACACACAGACACACAGGCACAGACACACACTCCAAGTACGTCTTCTTTGCTTGCAATACAAGAGTGAAATTTTATCTGTTATTATAGATAAAGCCTACTGGTTGATTTTTAAACTCTGACCTTTTCTCATGTGCAAATTTTTCTCTCTGCATACATAGCTAGAACTAACAATTGTGCACACAAGTGATTGAATTTCCATAAACAAAACCCCATTTGTTTGAGTGTCATTTTTGTCTATGAAAAGTTTAGCCCCTACAGGCAGATGCAACAGGATTATTGTCTACAGAAATAGTACTGGAACTGGGCCTGTCTCACCAGGACCAGGCATGCAGTAGTTAGCTGTCATGGTGTAACCCCAGCTGGCAACTGAGCCGCTGCTTGCTCACTCCACCCCAGTGGGATGGGGGAGAGAATCAGAAGGCTAAAAGTCAGAAAACTCGTGGGTTGAGATAGAGACAGTTTAACAGGGAAAGCAAAAACCCCACACGCAAGCAAAGCAAAGCAAGGAATTAATTCCCTATTTCCCATGGGCAGGCAGGTGCTCAGCCATCCCCGGGAAAGCAGGGGTCCATCACACGTAACAGTGACTTGGGAAGACAAACGCCATCACTCCGAACGTCTCTCCTTCCTCCTTCTTCGCCCCAGCTTTATACGCTGAGCATGACGTCATATCATCATAAGGCGTGGGATGCCCCTTTGGCCAGTTAGGGTCAGCTGTCCTGGCTGTGACCCCTCCCAGCTTCTTGTGCACCCCCAGCCTCCTCGCTGGTGGGATGGGGTGAAAGGCAGAAAAAGCCTTGACTCTGTCTAAGTGTTGCTCAGCAGTAGCTAAAACATCCCTGTGTTATCAACGCTGTTTCCAGCAGAAATCTAAAACATAGCCTCATACCAGATACTATGAAGAAAATTAACTCTACCCCAGTCAGAACCAGCACATTAGCAAACATAATCAGTCCCAGCTGGAAAATCACATTTTCTTTCATCAAGAGAAATCTTGCCCTGTTAAAAATAATGTCTAGATTTAAGCCTGGTGCTTGAAGAAACAGCAAAAGTCCTATGCAAATTTTGTCTAAGCCATGGTTGCAAGTTCCTAAATCCTGCCCATGATAATACATCCCACCCAATTCACACCCAATCCGTTGGTAATGCTATTTGAATAAAGCAATAAATAATATTTAAATACATTAATCAATTTATGTTATTTAAATAAAACCACCCACTAATGATACCAGTATACCAAAATTCAAGAGGGTAACCACCAGTTTATCACTAACCACAAGTCATCTTGCTGCTTTTATCTGGGTATACTGAGCAGCAGTGATCAAAGCTTATACCACATATACATATTGTAATGTTTGCTTATGAGCATCTTAGAGTGACAAGTGATTCAGATTCATACCGTGCATATTTTCTAGCAAATATGTTGTTCTCAAAATTGATTCTAAGAAACTATCAGAAAGAGAGAAAGAAAAAAATGTATGTTTGTTGGTTCACTCATACTAAAGCGCTTCTGAATTTAATGAAAAGCATTAAAGGGCATGAACAGAACAATACAGCTTTTAAGAAGGCAGATTTGTAGAAATCTGATGATTAACTTTACCTCTAGAAATGATAAATGAGACCAGACAGAATAAAAAGGTGAGAGAATTTCTTTTTCTTGATGTTTTTTCTCAACTATTTCTTTACTTCACTAAGACTTTTGTCTCAGCCTTCTGGAGAACAAATAGTACATTGCATGATATAAAATTCTTACATAGAAAATGAAACTGAAAAATAATGACTCAGATAATTGACAGGAGAATACTAGTTGTATGCAAATATCAAACAAAAATGTGGGTTTTGACTTATATTCAGGTAAGTTTGGGCATATGTGTGGACCACACAATGAGTATGTTTGTTCTGTGCAGAGAGAAACTGGACCACCAGGGTATTTTAATCTCTCACAAAATGTAGAAATATACTGGGTGTAGAGGTACTTTGCAACTGAGTTCACTGAAAAGCGCATTACTTGAGCCACAGAAATAGAACTACTCTTTGTAAGTTTATCTCATTTGCAGGTCTGGCTTCTGGGCCACGTTTCTGCTAAGCAATCAGTCATCCATACATCATTTATAAGAACAGTGTTATTAACTCATAAATAGCAAACACAGCACTTCTAACACCCACTCACAAGTTCCACCATTTGCACCTCGTGATACTCTAGCCCAGATTCTTGTACCAGCTGCTGAAGATACAGTCAAGGCTGTGGGCACAAGAAGAGAAGGTCTTTCTAGGTCAAAGCACATTTTCCACGCTCGGCGAGAGAGCGCATGCAGTTCCAAGTGTAGCTCCAAAGGCTGAGAAACCAGAGGGGTAATTCTCCTCACAGCCTAAAAAACCCAAGGGCCTCTCAGTAAACACATAGGCACATTCCCTATGAACAGGGGTTTCTGAAGGAGCCTGCGGAGCAATGTCGTAACCATGAATTTGGGAAGTGAGCAAGGCCACGTTAAGACTGAGCCTTCGCCACAGTGATCAGGGCCCTTCCCCCAGCAGCTACCCCAAGTCCACGTGCTGCCCCCTACAAAGCCAGGCTGCAAGTGGCAAGCATCTTTAGGCACTTTTGGTAGGCATCCTGTGTACCAGTCCCCCAGCTGGAAATTGGCCAGGACAAAGCAGCTCCTACCCATGCCCAGGTTTCCTAGGAGGGAAAGTAGGGCAGGACATATGGAGGAAAGCCTTACGTCCCACCTGGCCACATGCAGCTGCAGTACCTCAGGCTGCGTCTCTGAGGAAACGCAAACTGCTCCCTAATGGTCACAGTTGTGAAGACCACTCTTTCTTTTATGGTTTGACTGAGTCTGTGATCCTTTCAACCCTGCAGCCGGGCATGGGTCAAGTAGTGACTGGGAAAGCAGACTCTTTTGCAACACATTCTTTCAGTTGCCTTCCTCCCCTTCTGGCCCCTCTCTTGCAGTAGCAGATGGGAAACGCCTGTTATCCAAGCCCAAAAGTTTGTGATAAAACAAGGATTTAATTATTATTTCCCCACTGTTGACTTGTGCTTTACATATTCCAACAAAAGTGGGTCAAACTGATTAACTGGGGTGTGTGTGAGTGTGTGTGTGTGTGTGAACACAGTAATTTCTTCAGTTTTCAAACTCAACCTTTGGGGGCAAGGGTTTGCTAGGGAAAAAAAAAACAGAAAATTGTGAAAAGTTGCTTTGTATATAGCAATCTTAATTATAAAAAATGCTTTTTGTTGTACAAACACCCTAAAAATAGTTATGCTCAAGTAATCTTTTTTTCTTCAAAGAACACAACATTTATACCAATTTCAGTTTTCCTGGAATTAGAAAAAATCTAAGTGGTTATAATTGAATCTGACTGTCTTTCTGATAGAACAAAAATCCATGGGGAAGGTGGCAGTTTTCCAGTGTGCTTTTTTAAAGCATGTGGTTGTTTAGACTGTTAAATATGCTTTGACATAGCTGTGAGATGTTTAGGAAAGCATTCTGTGATGACACTGGCTGAGTCGCCTCAGCCATTGCATGCATAACAGATAAATTTGCCCTTGCTTACACAGTGTAAACATGTTTCAATGAAAAAATAATAAGTAAAAGGTGGAAGATCAGATTCTGAAGAAGCAGCTCTACCCTAGATCTAGGAGCTCTGTCATCATTTCTATCCATGCATTTGTATCAACTGGGGGTTTTGTTTCTTTAATCTCACTTTGCCATCTATAGCTCAAGATGCCACTGATCTATTAGAAATAATAGCAGAATAAGCTTTTAGCTTGCTAATTTTATTACATCAAAGATCAAATTTACTTTCAGCTTTTTGTGCCAGATCCTGGCTGTTTATTCTGGTGGGAGAACATGACAGTCGGTGCTACATAAAGGGGATCACTTTTTTCTCCGTCCAAAAGATAAATGTTTTAAAACATTTAAGCACTCTAATTTTTCTTCTTTAGAACACATGGCTCCATGTTGGCACTGCTGGGAGTTATTATTTTATTTAATGGCATACTATTATCCAGCTTCCAGCTGTCTGGGAACACAAGTGAGGAAAGCACAGCTAGATATTTTTACCATGTATGATGCATAGCCGATAACATATAAGGTTGATCAGAGGGCTGTGGATGGGATCCAGCAAAACTTGGGCTGTGGGGTTGCTCTTGTTTTGTTTTTAAATGGCTATTTCAAAACTTCAGCTGCCAAGTCCTTGCACTGTTTTCTCTTTATCACAGAAAAGCAGCATGATCTATATTGTTCTTCAGATTGTAGGAAGGTAATAAAATGTAAATGAAGGAACCTCCTCAGTTTTGCTGCTTGCCCTGGCTTGGCTTTATCTGCCCACACTAAACATGCCCTGGGAAAAAAAAAAGCTGCCAGTGTTGTAATAACTTGGGCAGTAGCAAATCATAGGAGCTTCCCGTTCATTACTGGTGGAGTAAAATGAATGAGAAGGTCTTGGTTTCAAAGAGAATGGATCCCTGAACACAAGCAACCCTCTCCCAGACACAGCTACAAGAGAAACACCTCCAGATCCCATGGTTTGTTCTGAATCTAAGAGCTTACCAGCCCCAGCTGTGTTTCCTAGGATATTTTTGCATTTCTACGTTCTAAACAAAATTAACTCTCCTGCAGTAAATTCAAAATAACTCTTTTTCTCTAACTTCAGTTTCCTGCGCCCATTGCAGAGCAGCTGAGAAACTCAGCAATCTACTTCATCGGCTGTTGCCTTTTCTTAGTGTTCTCCATGCCACCCTGGCTGAAAACATCCCCATCTAATGCCGCTTTCTTATGAAGGGTCTTCACTGGCAAGAGGAAGTCTGTTCTTGCAGCTCCACTGGCACTGGCAAAACTGCACTTGCACACAATTAGTGTGAAATTAGAGTGCTTGCTAAGATAAGTGCTTTCTCCTTTGAAGATCGTTGTGAGATCAACACACTGCATTCCCCCCACTGGTCACTTACACCAAGCAGAAGTGCTCACATAAGTTGCAGCAATTCAATTCAGAGATCACAAGATGCAAAAAGGAGAAAGGAGGGCGGAGGGGGAGAGGAATGGGATGGGACGGGACAACACGACACAAACAAGGGGAAAGGAAATCTTCCCTGAAGCTAAGTCTAGACTGTGGGATCCGAGAGTACTCCCCAGTCTCAGATCCTACTCTGCACCCTTGCTGACTCCTTGTCTGGATGAGGTCTGGGCACACCATCCCAGAAGGTCACAGAAGACTGAAAGTCTCCTGGGAAGGTGAAGAAAAAAATCAAACTGAAATTATTGATCTTGATGCAAGATTTTGCTTACTGCTTTTCTTAGGGAGAACGCCTTGCTACATGATTATGAAAGTTCCTCCAGCCCTTAAATTTGAGAAATTTTTTTGCATCATTTCAGTCACAGTTCACTAGCAGCCTGCCTCTCTGATTAAATAATTTGCTCCTCAGCAGTAGGCAATGCTAGCTGTTCAGTGCAATCCCTCTTTAAAAGCCAAATCCTACTGAGAGAAAGAGAGCACAAATCACTAGTCTGGGTGTTACTCAAAGAGTCTGGAGTTGTGATTTTTTTTTTTTGTTCTTCTCTTCTGTCTCAGCTTCAGTCAATTTGCTACTTCAATTGCCAACACCAGAGCCTGGTTCTAGTAGTCAAGAGAGTAACCCAGAGGGTTGTCTATGTATCTGCCTCAAGTCAGATTTCTCTTAAATGTTGAACAAGGATAACATCTCTCTCACACACACATCTATTCAGACAAAATTTACTGCTTAGTTTGAAAACAAAAGGAATGAACCACTGTATCATTGATTTTAATGAAGAAAATAGCCCAATCTTATCCAAAGAAACTGAATATGTGTGCACTGCCGTTATCAGATGGTATAACATCTGGACCAGCATGATTCCTTATTACTTTGGGACCCCCCACACAGGCGCTGATAGCTTCTGCTTACATATTTATGCTTTCCACTGGGGGAGATGAATCCTTCAGGAGGCCTGATTATGTTGGATGAATGGGGCAAACAGCCCTGCCAGGCTGCCCCAGAGTTGCACTGAAGTGGATCAGCTCTGAACAGCATCAGCAGCTAAGACATGCTTTGGTGGGCAGGGTCACTCAGCCTCCGGCAACCTTGCCTCCCACTGACATTAAACTGTCCTCATTGACTGATATGTTTTCTGTCCCTTCTGCCTATTTTCTGGATGGTCTGGAAATCCCTGAGGTATCAGGGTATGGAAGAGTGAGAGGGCCCTCCAACAGCACGTGGCTGGAGAACAAACCAAGAGGATGCACTGTTCCCGATTCCCCTCCACAAGCATCTCTGCAAGGGAGATCTTGCACGTTGCCAAGAGGGAGGCAGCACGCATGGCTTTTACCTGTGTGTTTGGAATATGTATTGGAGACAGCAGTGGAAAGGGTGAGATTCATCAGCCCCTGTGTAGGCAGTTGACTTACGAGTCATCTTAGCCCTAAGAGGGACATTTGAAAAAAATGTGGGCTGTGCTAGAAAGTGCCTATTTCCAGAAGTGACTCTAAAGGAGCATGGATGAATAGTTTCTGTAGTAGATGTCCAAAAGGTAAATATCTGCTTTTAGGCAGACCAATCCCATTACCGGTTTCTCATTTGTAACCTCTGAAGCTGTGATACCTCTTTATACCCTGCGCCAGCAACCCTATAATTTCTTCTAAGATTCACAGATCTGTCTGTTCTAGGAGAAAACTGTACTTGTAAAAGCAGATTGCCATCTCCAAAGACAGTAGAAAAAGGTAGGGCATGGGCAATTCACTGCTACTAAGATTCATCATTGCTCAGTTTACCTGCCAACTGAGGGGCCTTTGCCCCTTTGTCAACCTACAAACAGCAAAGGAATAGTTATCTATGAAGGGTGCTCTGAGAGCACCCGCATTATCCAGTGATAATTATCCAATGATCCAACCGAAAGGGTTGGAATGGGCTGCCCAGGGAAGTGGTCGAGTCCCCATCCCTGGAGGTACTTGAAGGACAGATGAGGTGCTTAGGGATATGGTTTAGTGACGGGATGGCAGGGTTAGGTTAATGCTTGGACTTGATGATCTTAAAGGTCTTTTCCAAGCTAAACGATTCTGTGATTCTATGATTCTTGATCCAGCACCCAGCCACAGTTTCCTGATTTGCAAGGAATTGGCCCAGCCATGCCCAGTGTAATTACAAGCTTTCTTTTCAAATCCATCGCGTTCTTTGCATGTCACACAGGCAGTTTGCTGCTCAGGGGCACCAAAGAAAAAAAATTCCACTTCTTTCTTGTAAAAAGATGCTGTTGACAGGGATTGCCATGCTTTTCCCTGTATCACAGGGACCAACATACACTAAAAATAGCTGACTGACATAATTCCTATCTTCTGTTCTCATCTTCAGGACTCAAAAACACTCTAATTAGTAGATTTTAGGGTGTGAAAGCTGGTTAAGCCTTTCTCCTAAAAAAATTCTGTGATCTTTTTTTTCAGCTCTGTTGTGGTTTGGGAAGTGATTGAGCAAGTATTTGGAAAGGGATGTTGAAAAATCACTGAGCATTTGCCTGATTCATGAGAGACTCACCTTTGGCTCCAGCAGCAGAAAAGAGCTGATCATTTTGGAAAACTCCAAACCTAAAGGCTTTTTCAGAAATGTTGTCTAAAATGATCCTTTACACTGAAACATAAGCTTCTTTCACTGTTTTACTCTAATGATAAAATAAAGGAAGCTTATGCAATTGTAACTGCTTGTTTTTCATTATGATGACACTTTGCCTTTTAAAGACCCTTTCATCAAATAATCCCAGTAGTATTAGCGTGATCTTATAAATACACTAGAAATTGCTAATCATTTTACATGCATGTTATGACCAGGGATGCAGAAAACTAAAGCATGTACTCAAGTCAAATGGGTACTCAGAACTAAAAAAAACCAACCAGAACTATTTGTTCCCTTCCCTCCTCCTTTGATCTGCTACTCTGTACTTCTGGAAAGTGATGTCATGAACTATGAAACAATCTTGAAAGCGGATGAAAAAAAGAAGATATTATTAAAGTAAAGGCTGTGTTTTCTGTGCAGTTTCTTCATCGGAGAATAACCGATGCCCGTCATTTATGTGAGAACATTGCATATATGTCCTCCTGCAGCAATGCATGAATTTGAATATCATGGCCTAGAAGTGACAAGTTTAATGCCCAAAGCTAGATAGTTCCCAGGCCATCACAAAAGGTATTCTGTCTCCCTTTTCTCATATATATATGCACACATATGGATTTATCAGCATGGCTGAGATTCTTCCATTAGCACCACCTGGTGGGAAATGCATGCTGCAGATAACATGATGGAGTTGCAATTCCTTCCGTGTGCGTGTAGGTGCATGCACACCCACACGCAAAGAGCATGCACTGTGAGATTTGGGGAACAGAGCGCCCCGGGGGAAAAACAGACTGGCAGACTTCATTCTGCTGTTCTTATGTTTTTGGTGCCACAGCCAAACGAGTGCCTGCTGCAACACGTCTTTACTTCTCTCTTGAAAAACAACAAAGCTCATGGAAAGAAAGAAAAAAAAATAAAATGTTTCATTCAATAGTCCTCCAGTAGCAGAGAGCAGTTGGTCAACAAGGCTTTGTTTGCCTCTTTTATTTCTGAGCAGTATCTGTCCCAGAAAACAAGCTCTTGCCAACAGCATTCACCCAAATGTGTTCAAAATGTTTGCTTTTGAAATGAGGCATTTTGAAAAATACATTAATTCCAGTGAGAACACTTTTAAAAAGAGAAACATCATGACTTTCTTATTTCAGAAAATGTTCTGATTTTAAGAGAATTTTGGTTTGGGGGGGTTTTTTATGTTATTCATACACCATATCGTGACATCTCAGACAAATCTTCCTTTTATTATGGAAAAATATTGAAAGAAACTGTCAAACACTATGTTTAATCTCTTTTGAAATGTCTGCTTTTCAAAACAAATGATCACTTATTTATACATCCTAATTTTCTGAAGCAATTTGTTTTGCATCAAATCTTAGAACACTGTGTTTTCATTTTAAGTCAAACCAAAATGGGTTTCCAAATATTGATGTATCTAAGAAGATAAAAATGCCTAATTTCAACCAGATCTTATTATCAACCAGCTCCTCCAGGACGCATAACACAGCGAGTCTTTACCCCAACTGGCAAATAAAGGGCAACATCTGATCATACAAGTCCCAGCACAGCCCATAATTAATATTGGCCAAGGAATTCAGACTCAGAAGCAGGAGAAACATTTTGAACTCTTATGTTAAAGATGACACTCCAGCAGAGATAAAAATTATGCTTCCACATATGGGAAAGAGAAATGCTCAGAAGTGAATTAAGTGTGTAGTCCTTACTGCTGGCCACAAAATGTGGCCTTCAGAGACTCTAATAATGGGCAGAGCAATAAGACAACACAGAACAAAAGTCCTATTTTTGGTAAACAGATTATCTTAGCTCACAATAATCTCAAAAAAAAAAAAAAAACAGAGCAGATTTTTCTGTACATTTCAGCTTCCACCAAAAAAGAAGTTGTTTTATTCTGTTTGTCCAAGACACTCATGTCACTCATATTGCTCTAATCACTAAGATGTTTTCAGGCTGGCATTTTGTGATATAAATCCTATAATTTGAGTAAAATCAAAATAAAAAAATACAATAAGTAGGTAAAATATAAACTAGCTGCCAGTCCCCAAATGACAATACCTTCTTATTATCACTTATTTTTTCCTACAGCTTTTGCCATAATTTGTTTATTCTGTTACTTACAATGGTGTTTATTCTAAGCATGAGAAAGGGGTTTTGCTAGGTTTTTTTAAAGTGTTTTAGATGTCACTGGAAAACTGTGACCTTGCATAGTAAAATACGTTGGAACTGATTTCCCAGTCAGAATGGTTCATTCAAAACCCTAAATATGAAAGGTAGTGGTGGGAGAATATTTCATCGCCAGCTCACATGACTGCACTTCTGGTAGGATTATCATGTGCTTTGCAATATTGCTGCTCCAAAGACAGTGAAATAACAGGTTTACAGTTACCCTTTTCAAACTTGTATAATCCTGATGTTGGTGTATAGCTAGAGGAGAATCTCAGGTGTACAGTGTTGTTTTGTTGCACGATTTCCTTTAAGATACTACAATTTTCTAAGCACTGTTGAATTTCCTGGCTATAGAAAACAATTATATTGTATAATAAAATAAATTGTGGACCACAGTCTGTTCTCCAGGTATATGGACAACTGAGGTCATTAGCTGGGCACTAACAACTGTGTCAAGCACGTGCATGGCACGGGCTGCCAAGAAGCTCGGCTGTAAGTGAGCTGCCTTGGTTCCTCCCATAACACCATGCAGAAACCTCTGGAGAAGGTTTTCCTATTTGGCTGGCCTCCCTTCAGATGAGATGAGCTAACACTTGAAGTTGTCCTTCTTTCTTCACTGGCAATAAAAGGAGCCTTGACAATCAGCCTCACCTAGACCTGCATATTTTAGGTGGCCAGACTGCAATTAAGCAAGCCATGCAACTCCTGCCTCTGAAGCAAATAAAGCAAAAAGCTGAGGCAGAACTGAAGCATCACTATTTCTAGCTCTGCTGGTAACCTGCTAGGATAATCTTGTAAAAATAACTTTTACTCATTGGTGCTTTGGGTAAACCACTGCAGATTCAATGAGGAATATGTCACAGGCTTATATGACGCTTCTTTGACAGTTATTTGATCTGTGGATAGAGGATGACATCTACAAGCGAAGCACCAGTAGCCACATGGAGAGGTTTGCTTAGAGAGGTGTATCACTTGCCTGGCTTAAGCCTTTGTTATCATTTGCAATAGTCCATTACTTAAAGTTTCAAATTTAAAAAAAAAAAACATGGAAAAATCATTTTTTAAAAAGCAACACCTATATTCTCTATGTAGGACAGCATTTGAAACAAAGACACCCATTGTATTTGGTATGTGTGAGTCACCAGGATGCAGACAGCATGGCCTTATGGACATTTTTATTCTTGTTTGAATCAACCCAGAGGTAGAGCTAAGAAGGAGTTTTGCTGTTCTTGGTTGTACACATTAACATACACCACATACACCAGATTGCGGCATGGGCTGGCATAAGAGCCGCTCTGAGCAAGGAGAAAAAAGAATAAGGAAAAGAGTATTATCAAGGCTTTTAAAATAAAACTTCTAAAGCACCTTTAAATTGTAACATCTTGAGCAAAGAAAAGCCTGAATTATGTAAAAGTGGGCAGGGAGCCAACATCTGGCAATAATAAGATTGTTTTGTAAGCAAGCAGTTTTCTACACAACACACAGCTCTTGGTCCACATTAGAGCAAATAGCAAATCTGTGAAGATGTGCATGGTCTCTGGCTGCCAGAAGGATACCCTAGGCTTTGAGTGAAATTTTTTGTGTCATTTGATCTCTTAAAACAGCCAGCTGAGATGAGTTATATTCCCCCTGCCAGGAACCTCGAAGAATTGTTCAAACCATACACTCAT
>NW_009260770.1:3324939-3421139 GCF_000687185.1 Egretta garzetta
AGGACATATGGAGGAAAGCCTTACGTCCCACCTGGCCACATGCAGCTGCAGTACCTCAGGCTGCGTCTCTGAGGAAACGCAAACTGCTCCCTAATGGTCACAGTTGTGAAGACCACTCTTTCTTTTATGGTTTGACTGAGTCTGTGATCCTTTCAACCCTGCAGCCGGGCATGGGTCAAGTAGTGACTGGGAAAGCAGACTCTTTTGCAACACATTCTTTCAGTTGCCTTCCTCCCCTTCTGGCCCCTCTCTTGCAGTAGCAGATGGGAAACGCCTGTTATCCAAGCCCAAAAGTTTGTGATAAAACAAGGATTTAATTATTATTTCCCCACTGTTGACTTGTGCTTTACATATTCCAACAAAAGTGGGTCAAACTGATTAACTGGGGTGTGTGTGAGTGTGTGTGTGTGTGTGAACACAGTAATTTCTTCAGTTTTCAAACTCAACCTTTGGGGGCAAGGGTTTGCTAGGGAAAAAAAAAACAGAAAATTGTGAAAAGTTGCTTTGTATATAGCAATCTTAATTATAAAAAATGCTTTTTGTTGTACAAACACCCTAAAAATAGTTATGCTCAAGTAATCTTTTTTTCTTCAAAGAACACAACATTTATACCAATTTCAGTTTTCCTGGAATTAGAAAAAATCTAAGTGGTTATAATTGAATCTGACTGTCTTTCTGATAGAACAAAAATCCATGGGGAAGGTGGCAGTTTTCCAGTGTGCTTTTTTAAAGCATGTGGTTGTTTAGACTGTTAAATATGCTTTGACATAGCTGTGAGATGTTTAGGAAAGCATTCTGTGATGACACTGGCTGAGTCGCCTCAGCCATTGCATGCATAACAGATAAATTTGCCCTTGCTTACACAGTGTAAACATGTTTCAATGAAAAAATAATAAGTAAAAGGTGGAAGATCAGATTCTGAAGAAGCAGCTCTACCCTAGATCTAGGAGCTCTGTCATCATTTCTATCCATGCATTTGTATCAACTGGGGGTTTTGTTTCTTTAATCTCACTTTGCCATCTATAGCTCAAGATGCCACTGATCTATTAGAAATAATAGCAGAATAAGCTTTTAGCTTGCTAATTTTATTACATCAAAGATCAAATTTACTTTCAGCTTTTTGTGCCAGATCCTGGCTGTTTATTCTGGTGGGAGAACATGACAGTCGGTGCTACATAAAGGGGATCACTTTTTTCTCCGTCCAAAAGATAAATGTTTTAAAACATTTAAGCACTCTAATTTTTCTTCTTTAGAACACATGGCTCCATGTTGGCACTGCTGGGAGTTATTATTTTATTTAATGGCATACTATTATCCAGCTTCCAGCTGTCTGGGAACACAAGTGAGGAAAGCACAGCTAGATATTTTTACCATGTATGATGCATAGCCGATAACATATAAGGTTGATCAGAGGGCTGTGGATGGGATCCAGCAAAACTTGGGCTGTGGGGTTGCTCTTGTTTTGTTTTTAAATGGCTATTTCAAAACTTCAGCTGCCAAGTCCTTGCACTGTTTTCTCTTTATCACAGAAAAGCAGCATGATCTATATTGTTCTTCAGATTGTAGGAAGGTAATAAAATGTAAATGAAGGAACCTCCTCAGTTTTGCTGCTTGCCCTGGCTTGGCTTTATCTGCCCACACTAAACATGCCCTGGGAAAAAAAAAAGCTGCCAGTGTTGTAATAACTTGGGCAGTAGCAAATCATAGGAGCTTCCCGTTCATTACTGGTGGAGTAAAATGAATGAGAAGGTCTTGGTTTCAAAGAGAATGGATCCCTGAACACAAGCAACCCTCTCCCAGACACAGCTACAAGAGAAACACCTCCAGATCCCATGGTTTGTTCTGAATCTAAGAGCTTACCAGCCCCAGCTGTGTTTCCTAGGATATTTTTGCATTTCTACGTTCTAAACAAAATTAACTCTCCTGCAGTAAATTCAAAATAACTCTTTTTCTCTAACTTCAGTTTCCTGCGCCCATTGCAGAGCAGCTGAGAAACTCAGCAATCTACTTCATCGGCTGTTGCCTTTTCTTAGTGTTCTCCATGCCACCCTGGCTGAAAACATCCCCATCTAATGCCGCTTTCTTATGAAGGGTCTTCACTGGCAAGAGGAAGTCTGTTCTTGCAGCTCCACTGGCACTGGCAAAACTGCACTTGCACACAATTAGTGTGAAATTAGAGTGCTTGCTAAGATAAGTGCTTTCTCCTTTGAAGATCGTTGTGAGATCAACACACTGCATTCCCCCCACTGGTCACTTACACCAAGCAGAAGTGCTCACATAAGTTGCAGCAATTCAATTCAGAGATCACAAGATGCAAAAAGGAGAAAGGAGGGCGGAGGGGGAGAGGAATGGGATGGGACGGGACAACACGACACAAACAAGGGGAAAGGAAATCTTCCCTGAAGCTAAGTCTAGACTGTGGGATCCGAGAGTACTCCCCAGTCTCAGATCCTACTCTGCACCCTTGCTGACTCCTTGTCTGGATGAGGTCTGGGCACACCATCCCAGAAGGTCACAGAAGACTGAAAGTCTCCTGGGAAGGTGAAGAAAAAAATCAAACTGAAATTATTGATCTTGATGCAAGATTTTGCTTACTGCTTTTCTTAGGGAGAACGCCTTGCTACATGATTATGAAAGTTCCTCCAGCCCTTAAATTTGAGAAATTTTTTTGCATCATTTCAGTCACAGTTCACTAGCAGCCTGCCTCTCTGATTAAATAATTTGCTCCTCAGCAGTAGGCAATGCTAGCTGTTCAGTGCAATCCCTCTTTAAAAGCCAAATCCTACTGAGAGAAAGAGAGCACAAATCACTAGTCTGGGTGTTACTCAAAGAGTCTGGAGTTGTGATTTTTTTTTTTTGTTCTTCTCTTCTGTCTCAGCTTCAGTCAATTTGCTACTTCAATTGCCAACACCAGAGCCTGGTTCTAGTAGTCAAGAGAGTAACCCAGAGGGTTGTCTATGTATCTGCCTCAAGTCAGATTTCTCTTAAATGTTGAACAAGGATAACATCTCTCTCACACACACATCTATTCAGACAAAATTTACTGCTTAGTTTGAAAACAAAAGGAATGAACCACTGTATCATTGATTTTAATGAAGAAAATAGCCCAATCTTATCCAAAGAAACTGAATATGTGTGCACTGCCGTTATCAGATGGTATAACATCTGGACCAGCATGATTCCTTATTACTTTGGGACCCCCCACACAGGCGCTGATAGCTTCTGCTTACATATTTATGCTTTCCACTGGGGGAGATGAATCCTTCAGGAGGCCTGATTATGTTGGATGAATGGGGCAAACAGCCCTGCCAGGCTGCCCCAGAGTTGCACTGAAGTGGATCAGCTCTGAACAGCATCAGCAGCTAAGACATGCTTTGGTGGGCAGGGTCACTCAGCCTCCGGCAACCTTGCCTCCCACTGACATTAAACTGTCCTCATTGACTGATATGTTTTCTGTCCCTTCTGCCTATTTTCTGGATGGTCTGGAAATCCCTGAGGTATCAGGGTATGGAAGAGTGAGAGGGCCCTCCAACAGCACGTGGCTGGAGAACAAACCAAGAGGATGCACTGTTCCCGATTCCCCTCCACAAGCATCTCTGCAAGGGAGATCTTGCACGTTGCCAAGAGGGAGGCAGCACGCATGGCTTTTACCTGTGTGTTTGGAATATGTATTGGAGACAGCAGTGGAAAGGGTGAGATTCATCAGCCCCTGTGTAGGCAGTTGACTTACGAGTCATCTTAGCCCTAAGAGGGACATTTGAAAAAAATGTGGGCTGTGCTAGAAAGTGCCTATTTCCAGAAGTGACTCTAAAGGAGCATGGATGAATAGTTTCTGTAGTAGATGTCCAAAAGGTAAATATCTGCTTTTAGGCAGACCAATCCCATTACCGGTTTCTCATTTGTAACCTCTGAAGCTGTGATACCTCTTTATACCCTGCGCCAGCAACCCTATAATTTCTTCTAAGATTCACAGATCTGTCTGTTCTAGGAGAAAACTGTACTTGTAAAAGCAGATTGCCATCTCCAAAGACAGTAGAAAAAGGTAGGGCATGGGCAATTCACTGCTACTAAGATTCATCATTGCTCAGTTTACCTGCCAACTGAGGGGCCTTTGCCCCTTTGTCAACCTACAAACAGCAAAGGAATAGTTATCTATGAAGGGTGCTCTGAGAGCACCCGCATTATCCAGTGATAATTATCCAATGATCCAACCGAAAGGGTTGGAATGGGCTGCCCAGGGAAGTGGTCGAGTCCCCATCCCTGGAGGTACTTGAAGGACAGATGAGGTGCTTAGGGATATGGTTTAGTGACGGGATGGCAGGGTTAGGTTAATGCTTGGACTTGATGATCTTAAAGGTCTTTTCCAAGCTAAACGATTCTGTGATTCTATGATTCTTGATCCAGCACCCAGCCACAGTTTCCTGATTTGCAAGGAATTGGCCCAGCCATGCCCAGTGTAATTACAAGCTTTCTTTTCAAATCCATCGCGTTCTTTGCATGTCACACAGGCAGTTTGCTGCTCAGGGGCACCAAAGAAAAAAAATTCCACTTCTTTCTTGTAAAAAGATGCTGTTGACAGGGATTGCCATGCTTTTCCCTGTATCACAGGGACCAACATACACTAAAAATAGCTGACTGACATAATTCCTATCTTCTGTTCTCATCTTCAGGACTCAAAAACACTCTAATTAGTAGATTTTAGGGTGTGAAAGCTGGTTAAGCCTTTCTCCTAAAAAAATTCTGTGATCTTTTTTTTCAGCTCTGTTGTGGTTTGGGAAGTGATTGAGCAAGTATTTGGAAAGGGATGTTGAAAAATCACTGAGCATTTGCCTGATTCATGAGAGACTCACCTTTGGCTCCAGCAGCAGAAAAGAGCTGATCATTTTGGAAAACTCCAAACCTAAAGGCTTTTTCAGAAATGTTGTCTAAAATGATCCTTTACACTGAAACATAAGCTTCTTTCACTGTTTTACTCTAATGATAAAATAAAGGAAGCTTATGCAATTGTAACTGCTTGTTTTTCATTATGATGACACTTTGCCTTTTAAAGACCCTTTCATCAAATAATCCCAGTAGTATTAGCGTGATCTTATAAATACACTAGAAATTGCTAATCATTTTACATGCATGTTATGACCAGGGATGCAGAAAACTAAAGCATGTACTCAAGTCAAATGGGTACTCAGAACTAAAAAAAACCAACCAGAACTATTTGTTCCCTTCCCTCCTCCTTTGATCTGCTACTCTGTACTTCTGGAAAGTGATGTCATGAACTATGAAACAATCTTGAAAGCGGATGAAAAAAAGAAGATATTATTAAAGTAAAGGCTGTGTTTTCTGTGCAGTTTCTTCATCGGAGAATAACCGATGCCCGTCATTTATGTGAGAACATTGCATATATGTCCTCCTGCAGCAATGCATGAATTTGAATATCATGGCCTAGAAGTGACAAGTTTAATGCCCAAAGCTAGATAGTTCCCAGGCCATCACAAAAGGTATTCTGTCTCCCTTTTCTCATATATATATGCACACATATGGATTTATCAGCATGGCTGAGATTCTTCCATTAGCACCACCTGGTGGGAAATGCATGCTGCAGATAACATGATGGAGTTGCAATTCCTTCCGTGTGCGTGTAGGTGCATGCACACCCACACGCAAAGAGCATGCACTGTGAGATTTGGGGAACAGAGCGCCCCGGGGGAAAAACAGACTGGCAGACTTCATTCTGCTGTTCTTATGTTTTTGGTGCCACAGCCAAACGAGTGCCTGCTGCAACACGTCTTTACTTCTCTCTTGAAAAACAACAAAGCTCATGGAAAGAAAGAAAAAAAAATAAAATGTTTCATTCAATAGTCCTCCAGTAGCAGAGAGCAGTTGGTCAACAAGGCTTTGTTTGCCTCTTTTATTTCTGAGCAGTATCTGTCCCAGAAAACAAGCTCTTGCCAACAGCATTCACCCAAATGTGTTCAAAATGTTTGCTTTTGAAATGAGGCATTTTGAAAAATACATTAATTCCAGTGAGAACACTTTTAAAAAGAGAAACATCATGACTTTCTTATTTCAGAAAATGTTCTGATTTTAAGAGAATTTTGGTTTGGGGGGGTTTTTTATGTTATTCATACACCATATCGTGACATCTCAGACAAATCTTCCTTTTATTATGGAAAAATATTGAAAGAAACTGTCAAACACTATGTTTAATCTCTTTTGAAATGTCTGCTTTTCAAAACAAATGATCACTTATTTATACATCCTAATTTTCTGAAGCAATTTGTTTTGCATCAAATCTTAGAACACTGTGTTTTCATTTTAAGTCAAACCAAAATGGGTTTCCAAATATTGATGTATCTAAGAAGATAAAAATGCCTAATTTCAACCAGATCTTATTATCAACCAGCTCCTCCAGGACGCATAACACAGCGAGTCTTTACCCCAACTGGCAAATAAAGGGCAACATCTGATCATACAAGTCCCAGCACAGCCCATAATTAATATTGGCCAAGGAATTCAGACTCAGAAGCAGGAGAAACATTTTGAACTCTTATGTTAAAGATGACACTCCAGCAGAGATAAAAATTATGCTTCCACATATGGGAAAGAGAAATGCTCAGAAGTGAATTAAGTGTGTAGTCCTTACTGCTGGCCACAAAATGTGGCCTTCAGAGACTCTAATAATGGGCAGAGCAATAAGACAACACAGAACAAAAGTCCTATTTTTGGTAAACAGATTATCTTAGCTCACAATAATCTCAAAAAAAAAAAAAAAAGCAGAGCAGATTTTTCTGTACATTTCAGCTTCCACCAAAAAAGAAGTTGTTTTATTCTGTTTGTCCAAGACACTCATGTCACTCATATTGCTCTAATCACTAAGATGTTTTCAGGCTGGCATTTTGTGATATAAATCCTATAATTTGAGTAAAATCAAAATAAAAAAATACAATAAGTAGGTAAAATATAAACTAGCTGCCAGTCCCCAAATGACAATACCTTCTTATTATCACTTATTTTTTCCTACAGCTTTTGCCATAATTTGTTTATTCTGTTACTTACAATGGTGTTTATTCTAAGCATGAGAAAGGGGTTTTGCTAGGTTTTTTTAAAGTGTTTTAGATGTCACTGGAAAACTGTGACCTTGCATAGTAAAATACGTTGGAACTGATTTCCCAGTCAGAATGGTTCATTCAAAACCCTAAATATGAAAGGTAGTGGTGGGAGAATATTTCATCGCCAGCTCACATGACTGCACTTCTGGTAGGATTATCATGTGCTTTGCAATATTGCTGCTCCAAAGACAGTGAAATAACAGGTTTACAGTTACCCTTTTCAAACTTGTATAATCCTGATGTTGGTGTATAGCTAGAGGAGAATCTCAGGTGTACAGTGTTGTTTTGTTGCACGATTTCCTTTAAGATACTACAATTTTCTAAGCACTGTTGAATTTCCTGGCTATAGAAAACAATTATATTGTATAATAAAATAAATTGTGGACCACAGTCTGTTCTCCAGGTATATGGACAACTGAGGTCATTAGCTGGGCACTAACAACTGTGTCAAGCACGTGCATGGCACGGGCTGCCAAGAAGCTCGGCTGTAAGTGAGCTGCCTTGGTTCCTCCCATAACACCATGCAGAAACCTCTGGAGAAGGTTTTCCTATTTGGCTGGCCTCCCTTCAGATGAGATGAGCTAACACTTGAAGTTGTCCTTCTTTCTTCACTGGCAATAAAAGGAGCCTTGACAATCAGCCTCACCTAGACCTGCATATTTTAGGTGGCCAGACTGCAATTAAGCAAGCCATGCAACTCCTGCCTCTGAAGCAAATAAAGCAAAAAGCTGAGGCAGAACTGAAGCATCACTATTTCTAGCTCTGCTGGTAACCTGCTAGGATAATCTTGTAAAAATAACTTTTACTCATTGGTGCTTTGGGTAAACCACTGCAGATTCAATGAGGAATATGTCACAGGCTTATATGACACTTCTTTGACCGTTATTTGATCTGTGGATAGAGGATGACATCTACAAGCAAAGCACCAGTAGCCACATGGAGAGGTTTGCTTAGAGAGGTGTATCACTTGCCTGGCTTAAGCCTTTGTTATCATTTGCAATAGTCCATTACTTAAAGTTTCAAATTTAAAAAAAAAAAACATGGAAAAATCATTTTTTAAAAAGCAACACCTATATTCTCTATGTAGGACAGCATTTGAAACAAAGACAACCATTGTATTTGGTATGTGTGAGTCACCAGGATGCAGACAGCATGGCCTTATGGACATTTTTATTCTTGTTTGAATCAACCCAGAGGTAGAGCTAAGAAGGAGTTTTGCTGTTCTTGGTTGTACACATTAACATACACCACATACACCAGATTGCGGCATGGGCTGGCATAAGAGCCGCTCTGAGCAAGGAGAAAAAAGAATAAGGAAAAGAGTATTATCAAGGCTTTTAAAATAAAACTTCTAAAGCACCTTTAAATTGTAACATCTTGAGCAAAGAAAAGCCTGAATTATGTAAAAGTGGGCAGGGAGCCAACATCTGGCAATAATAAGATTGTTTTGTAAGCAAGCAGTTTTCTACACAACACACAGCTCTTGGTCCACATTAGAGCAAATAGCAAATCTGTGAAGATGTGCATGGTCTCTGGCTGCCAGAAGGATACCCTAGGCTTTGAGTGAAATTTTTTGTGTCATTTGATCTCTTAAAACAGCCAGCTGAGATGAGTTATATTCCCCCTGCCAGGAACCTCGAAGAATATAGCTGCATTGTTGGACTTTGAAATCAAACTCTCCCTGGTTCTTTGCAGCGGTTCCTGGGAGGAAACAAAACTCCTTCCTGTGTCTGCCACTTTTGCCTCTGCAGAGGGACCTCCTTCCCTCCGCTCCTCATACTCCTCCTCATCCTTTCTCTCCTCCTCCCGCAATTGCAATCTCTCATTCCAGAAAGCTACATCACAGGCCTGCCCCATGTGTTAGCGATCTTCTGTTTGCTGCCATTAGACTTTGCCATTGCCTGTAGAAATGGAGTCGGTTAATTAGGTCCAGAGAGCTGGAGGACAACGAGGCCATTCAGGCTGGCACCCAGGCAGCAACTTCTTCACCTCACTTTTGGTTTGGTTTGGTTTTTCGTGTTTTCTGAGAATGGAAAAATCTCAAGCCCTTCCCTGCTTCTTCCCACCTGTATAATCCACATCACAGCTGAGTAGGTTAGAGTCTTCAACCAGACCTTGCACAAAGACAGTCTTTCAAAGCCAGCCACAAAACAAAACAAAACAAACAAAAACACACACACACACCTTAAATTTTCCAGGCTGCAGGACCCTAGGGCTCCAAAAGCCAAGAGTGTGCTTCAAAAAGAGTAGGCAGCTACCAATAGTTGCTCTCCAAAGCATGAAGGGCATTGACAGTCACAGCTGCCCATCAGCACACGAGGGAAAAAGATCTTGGATGCCATCCCCTCAGTGCTCAAAGCTGTGCCTGGGTATGGTTTAGATTTTATTCCAGCCTTCATAAGAAGCACAGTTGCTTCCTGTTAAGTCAACAACCGCTGAACTCCATCTCAGATATTTAACTCTTTGAGTAACTTTGCTGACAATGAAGCATGCATGCGTGCTTCATTCCAAACTGCCTGGCTGCCCTCCTTCTTCTTCCTCACCTCCCACACAGGGCATCAGAGAGCATTTACAGATTTATTCTTTCAAAGATATTTCACTGCAAATCTAACACTCACCTGCTAAATCATTTAATCATCATATTAAAGACATTTCCTCAATTTTCTTACTTGACTTCTGTTTTCATTTCATAGAGAGATTACACCAGAGTTCCACACTAAGCTGTAAATCACCACTTCTGCATACCAGCAGCAGTTCGGACTAGATATTGTACAGCCATCAGCTATTTGCAGGCATCTCTTAGGCTTTCATATGTTTGCTCAGTAATATATATCAGTCTGCCACAGGAACACAAAAGTGATGGATTTCCTCTAGGAAAAAAGAAAACTAAGATTTCCAGGTACTATTTTAATAATCAATTTGTTCTTCACTGCTCTAAAAAAAATCTATACAACTCGTTTGAGATTCAACAAGATTATTTGCAACACATTTTTCAGCCAACCCCGACAAAGCAACGTTATCAGGTTCTCCTTAGAATATTTAGTGCTAAATGGGAAGGAAATAAAAGATCCAGTTCTTAAGTTGCTCTTTCTTTTTGTATCTGGAAGCAAGAGGTTTCTTCTGAAATGACAAAACATATCACAGTCCTTTGCATTATGAAGGCCACACACCTTGGAGTGTACAGACCGGAATTGTTGCTGAGTAAAAATTAGCAGGCTAGGGGTACAAATGGAGTACTACAACTTTTGAAAGTCTCTTGTAAAAAGTATGGGAAGATTTTCCATATGGGCAGTGAAACTGAGCCCAGAAGAACTGTGCTGAAGCATGAAATACCCAAGTCTGGTGATTAGTTTATCTTTTTATCTTATGGTTTTGTTAAAAAATTCTATGTAGGTCTTAATCCTTCCTCTCAGCATATGCCTACAAAGCAGCGGATCTCAGTTTGCACGCTGCCAGCCCTCGCAGCAGGAGCTCGATGCATGCTCCGGAGCAGCACCTGGCTCTTGGGAAGGGTCTCCAGAGGAAGCGACAGAAAAGGCCTTCCTCTTCTGCTTCAAAACAAAGCTTCACCAAACAGAAAATTCCTGGAAGCTACATGCTTACGTCCAAGGACAGATTTCTTCAAAGGAAGTTAAAGTGAGGGGAAGATCAAAGACCAAATAGGAAGAAGCAGGTTGTAGCAGTGGAAGATTCAATCACCAGGCAAATAAACAACAGGGTGCGTGACCCTGGAGAGGACTGCAGGGGAGCTTGCCTTACAAGAAGAAAGGTGGTGGATTTCACCGGAAACCTCAGCAGGGTCTGAGGAAGCCTGGGGAAAGAGCGTGGGGTGGTGATGAGCCCAGGCATCAGTGATACTGGTGACAGTCGGACGCTCTGGAGGTGACATTTAGGTTCACAGAAGGGAAGCTACAGACCAAGATTTCTGTGGTCTCTTCGCTTCCTCTGTCACCCCTAGCTAAGTGGCTGTAGGATAAGGAGAATTCTTGCATGAATAAATTAATTAAAAGATAGGAAATGGGATATGAGTAAGTGGTCAGTTCTCATAACAGAGGGAGATCAACAGTTCAGTTTTACTGGCACTGGTACTGAGAAATGACCTATTTAATATACGCAGACATTGTTAGAAAAAGGCATGAGGCGTGAAGTAAAGACTGCTGATGACACCGAGTTATGCAGAAGAATAGGCACATGAGCAGACTATGAAGAATTACAGAAGGGTCTGATGAGACTGAATGGCTGGGCAATAAAACAGCAGCTGAAATTCATTGTGCGTAACTGTAAAGTGGTGCATATGGGGAAAGACAATCCTAGATATGCATAGGCAGCAGCGGTTTCAGAAATAACAGTTGGCATTCTGGACCAAGACCTTGGTGTTATGATAGATGGTTCCATAAAAGCAAAGTGAAAATATCAGGAATAATCAGAAAGGGAAGAGAGAACAAAGCAAAATCATTTCAGGGCTGCTGTATAAACCCTTGATTCACACTTAACCTTTCAAATTGCATGCATTCCTTTTGGAGAGGAGGGAAACAGCATTTAAATTGCAAAAGGTTCAGTGAGGTGCATGGAGGCTGACAAGAGGTGTGGAAGGGCTTCCATATGATGAAAAAGCAAGGAGTCTGAGCCTCCTCGCTCTGGAAGAGGAAGAACTTAGAGCACCTCAGCCAAGGTCTACAAAGTCACAAACAGCATGGAGAAGGTGGAAGGCGATCAACAATCCACTGTCTCCACAGCCACAAGCAACACACACATTCAGATGAAGCTAGTAGAAATCAAGTTCAAAACAGACAGCAGGAGATGTTTTTTCATGTGACCATGGTAAGGCTGTCCTTGTCGAAGGACATTGCAAGTGAAAGAAGCTTGCACAAGTTGATGGGAAGCAGGTGCCAAAAAGATCCATACAGAGCTACTGAACAGGCAAACCATGACAGGATAAGTAGGTCCCTGAGCTGAAAATAGAGGCTGGGATTGGATTTGGGAGGGGGAGGTAATATTAAAGATATTTGCCCAGCACCTACTCATCCCAGTGTGCCTGCTTATCATCACTGATAGGGACAGCATGGGGCAAGATGGACCTTAGGTCCAGTCTCTGGTACTTCCATTCTTCACAGCATTACGGTAGTCTCTTAGTCCCAGGCAGACTGATTTCCCCTCTGAAATTCATTATTTCTATTCTCAACCAGAAAAATGAATCAAGAGCAGGGAGTGTGACCAGAAAAAGATGACAATAGTCACCTTACCCCACACACCATCACTCACCGCTGGAAACAACCTAACATTTTCAATAACAGATTCAAATATTAATCCAATTTATTCTCCTCAGTGGCACTCTTCTACTTCCTGAGCTCATTTTATAGACATACTTTGAATGAAACAGCAGGAAAATGGAGTGCACCCAGAAAATTAGACTCACATTTGTAATAGCAGTTGTTCATACCAATAGTTGATTTCATGAGTGAAATGTGGATGATCACAGAAGGAAAGTGTATGTTGAATTCACAACAGAATAGGAATGTCTAGGTTTTCATACTTTACATAGTCTCCTAAGAACTATTCATGTACATTTTTTCATGATTAACATATAATAGCAAACACATTTTTAAAGAAAAAAAAAAAGTGTTGACAACATTCAGGAAAAAAAATGGGGAGAGGCAGGGGTAAAAATTAAATAAATAATTCCTGCATACTGTTCACCCATATTAACCCTCCTAGTAACTTTAAAAAATAAACCCAACCAGTAAATATTGTTACTGAAAATTGAAAGATCTCCATTCAATTCAGAAGGGTCTGCCAGTGCTTGTACTACTGACTCCAGGGGCCTGTCTGTCCATGAACACAGCAACCTGCAGAAGTGTCACTTCATAGTTTTGAGAGTTGAAGAGCATATTTTAAAAGACAAGTTTATCTCAAACAGAATTAGGGTGGGAGGAGTATGTTGGACCAACGTCCAGAAGTAGCACGTGCCATGAAAACGTAAACCTTGCTTTTTGCGTGGCGCAAAAATGGTCCTTTATGAAGGGAGAACAGAGGCCTATGCTCAGTAAAAAGATTCAAGTATTCCTTTAAAAATATATTTTGATAAGTGGAATTTCTTTTAATCACTAATCTTATGATTATAATTTTAAAAACACCTTTAACACCTATAATTGTTCCTGCCTGACCATAACATCACTTCTAATATCTCTGAAATGAACTTTCCACTGCTCAAAACCAACAGGTTTTATTTTAAAAGTACTGAAAGACTCTAACACACACACAAGTAAAGCTCCATGAAAACAAAAAGCGCTTTTAAAATACGCATTTATTTCAAGTTTCTGTTAAGTTTCTGAGAGCTCACCTAATATCAAAGGCAAAATAGATCCAAGACACTGTAAAACCATCACATACACCTTGATTTTACTTTATTAATATTTCTCATAGAAATAGCTCAAATTCCAAAATAGTGGCAAGTGTTATTCTACCCATAGTGTAACCCCTTCTATGAGTTTATCATTACCATTGGAAATTACAGACTTGCACAATTAGAGCAAGGTAGGAAGGAAAATCAAAGGATGAAAAAACTGTGCACATTAAAGTACTTTTTGCAAACAGCAGTTTTCTTTGTCCATTTATGCTTCCTGTCAGAGTGGCAGATTTTGGCGATAAGACACAAAATCAAGTCATGTTCAATCAAGCTCAGTTATAAATCACAGCTGAAGCTTGGTCTCAAGAATTCTGCCTACTCCTAAAACTACAGAAGTTGGCAGGAATAGCCTTTTTTTTTTTTTTTTTTTTTTTTTACACTATAGATATATATACACACACACTCACATACATAGTTTCTCATTTCTTTTTTTATGTATGGAAGGCCCACATTTACAACAGATGGAGAAAGCATCTGATTTAGCTGAAGAAAGAGCAACTACATAATGTTGTCAAATAAATACAATGTTGTAAACTGCCTAAAAGAACAAACATCAGTTTCTTCCCCAAGCTTTTCTAATCATAAGAACTTTAGGGGTTATTTCTAACACAGACAAATCATGGTGCAGCCACTGACTAAAGCATCAATTCAAATTGATTGTGCCTTTTTAGGACAGGAGTTTTTCCATATGCATTCCCATGCCACATTTACCTGACTACCAAAGAAAAGGAAAAAAGAAAATACGCACAGAAAATAGAACGAAATTTTCCATACTCAAGGGAGCTTCTGCTTCTTTATGTCAAAGTTTTTCCTACATCAGCACATTTCAGCTAAGTAGCCAAGAGAGGAAAGATTATTACTGCATCCACTGTGATGAATAGATATTAGCATTGACTTCTAATGGCACTGTAAGATAGTCTGGCAACTTAATGAGAACCCCCATGCCTTTAAAATTCCAGTTTATAACGATTTTTCAAGCACAATTAATATGCTTTCTAATCATGGGATAAAACGTTGTGGAACCATGGAATAAGACATCATCATTGCAGCTGCTCTGACTCTGCAGCTTGTGTACATGCTAAGGTGGGAGGGAGGCTGCTGAAGGCAGACCGCCACACTTTCTCATGCAGATTAAAAGACAACAGAAAAGAAACCTCCCGCTCTTTCTTTCTTTTTAGTGATGCATAATATATTCTCCTGTGATGGGCAGGCCTTTATCTCCAGCTTATCAGTGCAGATGAAAAGTGGGAGACCAGCAGTACTAATACAGAGCCCTCAAACTTTCCCGGTTTAGGCTGCGTCAGTGTCCTGCCATAATGACCCATAGCCACAGCAGTGGCACATATACACAGCTGGTAGGCCCATACTATACTGATTTCAGATGTAACCCTTCTCCTTACATCCTAGAAGCCTTCCAAACTTCAAATATGCTGGCCATTACATTTCAATTTTGATTCCAGCAGAACTGGCTATGAGATGTGCTGGACCCCAAAGTCATTAAAACGCTAAAGCTGCTCACCCCTAGAAACTGAAGCTCTGGCTTCTCTGGAGCTCTTTGGTTTCCTATCATCAGCCAGGTGGCTGATTAGGACGCCAGGAGGTCAAGCTGGCAAGAAGCAACCCAGGAGCCCACCAGAACTTGACATAGCCTGTTGGATCATAGTCATTTCAGTGAATAACTACTTCATAAGAATAAAATACGCCATCAAAAAAAAAAAAACCAACCAATCTGAGAAGTTTTATTGAGTCAGAAATAATTGCCCCATTTGATCCTAGAAGAAAAAACAAACGAGCATGTTTTTAGGAATAGGTTATAATTAGTGGTTTTCTCGGGCTGCTGTGCCCTCTCATGGCTGCAGTCCCCCACTGAGACATTCAGACTTTCTCACTCCCTAAACACGTAGATAAACCAGTCCCTGGAGCCCCTTATTCTTTTAGGGTATGGGATTAAAACCACATCAAACCATTAAGTAAGCAGTTCTTTTCAAGACAGACCATTCTCAGTCCCTTCTCTTGTAATTTTTGCAGACCTCTTCTGCTCTCCAGGTCCTGGGAATTCATCTCATCCTCAATGGATGACTAGAGAAGGTGGGAGGGGAGCTGCTAAACTCCTTCCCCTTTTCTTCCTTCCAAGCAGTACCTCCATCCTTCCCTTCTCAAGCTAGCTGCAGATCCTCATCTGGTTAACTAGGTCTCCCTAAGGTACGCGATTCCCATAATAACTCAGGACCTCCATAACATCCTTCTGCCAAAGTACGCCGCAAGAAGGTATGGGATAAAGGCAATGAAATCCAGGGAGGAAACCATGAAAAACAGTCTAAGTAAATACTCATTTAAACATAAGGTATGAAATTAGACAGCCAGACCTGGACTGAAATCACTTCCAAATCACCTCCAAATTTTGACAGAAGGAAGAAAAATCAGTGGGATCAGAATACAAATCACCCAAATGTGACCAATGGTGTCATACTGATGGGAGAATGAAATACAGTAAATTTGGAATCAGTCTATAGGCAAACGAAAAAATGGATGCCTCAGCCACAGGATTCCCCCTGGATTAAAAGGTGCCCAGGACATTTTAAGGCTGGTTACAAAAGCCATGAGGGCAAACACATGGCAATAATCATGGGAGACTTCAGTTACTCCCATGCAAACCAGGGGTGTGAGGTAAAAAGCTAATTGACTTTTTTAGTTTTTACGCGGTATAAATGACTGCCTTACGAAGTAACCGGTCAGAAGGAGCAGCTTTTCTTGACCTAGTTCCAAGCAATCCACAGGACTCCGTTCCAAATTTATTGCAGAGGACCTCCATGATTACTAACAATTATAATATAACCAAATTCAAGATCCTTGAAGGAAAAAGGGGGAAAAAATCCTACTCCAGTATCACTTAAGAAATTACATGAAAGTAGGAGAGGTTAGTAAAAGGAAAACAAGGTAAGTTGCTGAAAGGGATAGTCAGCTAGAAGTCTAAAAAGAAAAACCTAAAAATATTTTACTAGGGTTTCAGAGTAAATGTGCACCACCTCTTTAAGAGTTTCAAAAGGACTAAAAAAATCTGCCATTGTTAAGTGTCAGACTGAAGGAGGCTCTTACAAGTAGAAAGACATTATTCAGAAGTGGAGGTCACGTCCAAGTGAAGAAAATAAAATGGGTACAAAAGTTTATATGTTAAATGCAAAAACATAATAAATTAGAAAACATTTTGAAGAACAACTTGCTACAGGCGTCCCAATTAATCACAAGTGTCTTGCAAACACAGAAGCAGCAAGAGCTTTGCCAGAGTTCGTGTGACTAATACATGACAGAGGTGTAAAAGGAGAGTTCAAGGCTGTACCAGAAAAGCTAAATCCATTAGCTGAGTTGGTGTTTATAAGGGAAAAGCTCCGAGAGCTCCAACTGAAGTGCCAGCAGCGGGGGATTAGAGGAGGTCAATAAAACAGTAGCAAATCTCTAAGACCATTCACCCTGCCATTCACCCAGCAGTCCTAGAGGAACCAATATACAAAATCCTAAGTATGTGATTTATCACTTCAATGGCTTCGAAGGGCTCCCAGCCCAGAAAAATGGAAGGCTGCACAGATGACAAAACTTATTAAACAGGTCTCAGGAGCAAGGAAATACAGGATACTATAGACCATCAGTTAGATTTCATGTCAGGCAGATTGGTTGGAACTTTAATAGTAGATATACCCATAAATATCTCATAACAGAGAAGAAACCAGTAGTTTTTAGAGAGGGCTGTCATACCTCCTAGATGCATTACAGTTCTCTGAAGACACCAATAAACATGTGAATAGGATGATTCATTTGATATATTATGTTTGGATTCCCAAAAAGCCTTTAACAGACTGAGACACGCAAGAAGCTAAGTTGTCATGGAAAAAGGAGAAAGATTCTCTCAGGACTTAATATATAATTAGTAACAACTTTTTTTTTTTTTAAAGAAAGGAAAGCTGAAATGAACAGCCTCTCTCAAAGGAGAAGGATCTGCTCTGTGATCTCTACTTCTCAACCTATCCGTAACAAATCTGTAGCAGAGGCTGAATAGTGAGTAAAAAGTTATTCACAATATGAAATTTCTCAGCACCATATAAATTAAAAGGTACTGCATGGAGTTACAGAAAGATCGCTGCATGGCTGAACAATAAGATGTCAGATAGTAGCCCACACCGTTAAACATAAAGTAACATAAGAATAACCTTAACTACAGAGGCAGAATGACGGGCTCTATGCTAATTACCATTCTAGAAATATCTAGGGAAGAAACTGGGAATATATAACAAAAGTAGACTTTTAAGAACATTAACTTATCAGAAGCTACAAAACTTATGGGAAAAGAATAAGGAAATCAGAAACATAAAACATCACTATCAATGTATTTATAGTGGTATAAACTTGTGGTGGGTCTGTAGCTTGATGGACGTGGACAGAGCTGGTACTGAAAGGAAATACATTAGAACAGAAAAGGTACAGAAAAAAGCCATAGGATAGGAGGAAGTACAGACTAATTTTTCCATGAGGGAAGAAACGAAACAAACCTCGTCTCTTCAGCCTGGAAAGGAGACAGTAAGTGACAGATATGAAGGATCTGCAATCTCTGAAGGGCACGGAACATGCGAACAGGAAAATACTAAACTTCACCTGATGCCATCAGGCAACAGATTTAACACAAGCTGCTGAAGTCCTTGATCCCACAGCAGATGACAGAATTGTGGAACCCTCTGCCACATAGTATTATGGGGACTAAAAGCAAAAGGGTCCCCAGAGCAATCAGACCAACATGCAGAGAAGTCCGTAAAAGTTGCTTAACCACAACAATAAAGGAGCCTTCAGCTCAAGGAGGACTTGTGCCACAGATTGCCAGAAGCTATGAAAATAAAATACAGGAAAGTGCTGAAGGTTAACTCTCCTGCCACTATATTCTTCCCCGGGCACCTGACACTGGTCATCCTCAGGGAGAGGTCACTAGTCTCACTAAATCTTTCCACTGACCCAGTGTAACAGTATTTAGGCTGAAGAACTGGTTTTCATTAATGTTTGTGGGACAGGGCTTTTTTTTCCCATTGATGTAGTCCCTGCTTGTGACCCAGACCGGTTGCATAGTTGGTCAGTGGAGGGACATGGCACATTTTCAGCTCCCTGCTTGGTGATTCTGATCAGGTACAAGTAAAAGTCCTTTTCCAAACAGGCACATGGAGTGAACAGGACCACACAAGGTATCCCTGAAGGAGCTACTGAAACAGGGGGAGGAGAAAGGCTGAGAAGTAATTAAAATAGGATATAATCAAATGACAGCCAAGCCCTTCCAAGCATGTTTTTCATCCACTACCTTTCCAGTTCTCACAAGTAGCTGCCAGCATTTCACATGGCTTAGGCCATGTTGGGCAGCCATTAGTAAAACACCAAGCCTGACTTAGGCCCAATATGCACATGAAATTACAGATGCTCTTAGGAATTGTATACAGATTCTCCAAATATCGCATACTTGCAATTTCAGATAAGGCAGGAGTATGATGAAACAAGTTTTCTTTGGTGCTTCTATAGCTTTTTTCTTTTTTTTTTTCTTTTAATCTCAGCTGCTACATCAATTATCAGATAACCTGTTTTGCATCTCCTTTTTACAGCTTGACAAATTGAGTTTCCTAAAAGAGACCAAAATAGTAACGGTTTCTCATTGCAATGTATTGCATTGCACACCCTATATTAAAAAAAAAAAAAAAAAAAAGTTCTACAAAAAAGATTGGAGTATTACTGCAGGCAGTGCCTTGACAATGTGGAAAATACTAGCCATAAGTTATCACTTAAACATCATCTTTTAAGTTAAATTACTAACACAGTAAAGGCTCGCAGTCAGTTACAGTAGATTTATATTTGCTGGCACCACAAATGAGGTCAGCTTCTCAACAAAATGTCCACCAGAGCAACAGACTTGCAAAACCAAATTCATTTTAATCAGCAGTGATGACTTTTGTTTTAGAAGGGGCAGAATTTCTGCTGCTTCAGTTGCAGGGCATCTCATCCTAGAAGTAAGGGCTCACGGGTCATGGCACCTCTAATTTTGCCAACACCAAAAGGTTGCAACAGAGGTTTCTACAGTCCTAGCGTGAAGCCTAATTTTTATTTGTAACATCTGTCAGAGCCATTGGAAAGGCACAATCTAAATATGAATTAACCTGATAGTACAATTTGGACTGTTCTTGGGTCTTATCTGGGTAAACAACTGTATTTTTATAGGGTTTTGAAGTTGCTTGTGAAGATAAAAATCTCTGAAAATGAACAGACCCCACCACAGATAAATTTTACTAAGGGAAAATTTGCAGCCGCCTTTCTGGAAACATTCCTAAGGGAGTATGTCATGCACTAGGAAATCCATTCTGGATAATGCTATAAAATTGCTCACCTTAATTCATATGCCAAATTCTTCTCTATTGAATAACAATTTATGGTATAGTCCAGCGTCTGCCAGAAACTGCTGAATGAAAGCCACAGCTGTGTCTGTTATTGGGCAGAAACTACAATGTTGTCTGATGCACTTATTCAGTGTATGAATGAATTCCCTTTAAGTTTTGGTTTTTTTTTTCCAATAACTATCTGTACACTGTTTTTCTGAGTGGTCTGCAAGGGCTATACCTGGGGGCAGGCATCCTTTCCATCCAGGCAACAAATGTGGGAGCAAAATTAAATGCTTGATCAGCAGGGTTGGTTTTTTTTCCTGGAGCTGTGAAGGGACCACATGCTAGAAGACATCTAGAACACCAGTATGTTGCTAATAGCCTCTTTGGCAGCTCAATACATGGCTGAACACACCGGGTGGGCTGTCCTCAGCTTTCCCGTATAGCATTTTGTGTGTAGAAGCAGCAAATTGACCTGGAGCTTATCATGTTCTGGGCCATTGTCAAAACTGTATGGAGTGGTGTATGTTCACTATGAGTGCAGTAGATATAGCTCAAAAGCAGTATTCCATTATTCTCACTTAAACTAAGTGGTACCCTACCTTGTTATGGAGCAAGATTCCTCCTCTGTAAAAATCCAATACTGACAAGCAACAAAATGTCAAGAGAAAAATATCTGCCAGAAAAACGTCAGGCAAATCTCAAATGATTCAGTTCAGGCTGGCAACAAGACACCCCAAAAATTCAAATTACACCAAAAGTAGAATGTCTTAGAAATTTATCTTACTTTTCAGATTATTCATTGCCCTGCTTAAATATTACCCTAAAAAGTCAGCTGTCACCTTTGCATTTGCTCAGCTCCATAGATCACATACCCCAAGCTGCATAAACAGAAGTAGACTGAACAGTTAGAAGTAACTTCAGTTAGGCTGTTCTAAAGAAAAAAGCAAAAGCAAAACGTGGCTTATTGAAAGAGACAATGGTTTTTTTTTTCCAATAACTATCTGTACACTGTTTTTCTGAGTGGTCTGCAAGGGCTATACCTGGGGGCAGGCATCCTTTCCATCCAGGCAACAAATGTGGGAGCAAAATTAAATGCTTGATCAGCAGGGTTGGTTTTTTTTCCTGGAGCTGTGAAGGGACCACATGCTAGAAGACATCTAGAACACCAGTATGTTGCTAATAGCCTCTTTGGCAGCTCAATACATGGCTGAACACACCGGGTGGGCTGTCCTCAGCTTTCCCGTATAGCATTTTGTGTGTAGAAGCAGCAAATTGACCTGGAGCTTATCATGTTCTGGGCCATTGTCAAAACTGTATGGAGTGGTGTATGTTCACTATGAGTGCAGTAGATATAGCTCAAAAGCAGTATTCCATTATTCTCACTTAAACTAAGTGGTACCCTACCTTGTTATGGAGCAAGATTCCTCCTCTGTAAAAATCCAATACTGACAAGCAACAAAATGTCAAGAGAAAAATATCTGCCAGAAAAACGTCAGGCAAATCTCAAATGATTCAGTTCAGGCTGGCAACAAGACACCCCAAAAATTCAAATTACACCAAAAGTAGAATGTCTTAGAAATTTATCTTACTTTTCAGATTATTCATTGCCCTGCTTAAATATTACCCTAAAAAGTCAGCTGTCACCTTTGCATTTGCTCAGCTCCATAGATCACATACCCCAAGCTGCATAAACAGAAGTAGACTGAACAGTTAGAAGTAACTTCAGTTAGGCTGTTCTAAAGAAAAAAGCAAAAGCAAAACGTGGCTTATTGAAAGAGACAAGGCATTCAAGTTAGCATTTGAATCTGAAAGCATTAAATCTTTAGTCCTGAATAAAACAGGGATAGATTAAGTCACCCTAGGAATATGTTTTCATGGTTTTCAAGAAAGACACTTTTATTTCTAAGCAAAGTCTGGGGCTGATGTAATCATATGATCTGGTCTTCACAGCAATTACCAACACATGAATCCAGCTTTGATTAAAGAAGACATCAAACACGTCACAGAGAAGATTTCAAACAGTTCATTAGATGTCCCTGACTAATCACTTTCAACATTTCTTGTGTCTGGGGAAACAGTGAGGACCTCCAAACACTTACAGGAACAGTACAAAAACATGTTCAGTCCACACTGAAGGAAAACCAGAAGTGCTGTGGTGAGATGCCGCAGCCCTTGGGACTGGTCCCTCTCCTCACATGCTACCCCTGGCCTGCAGCATCACTCCTGAGTGGTGGCAGCAGCGGCGGGTGGCTCAGACATGTCCATGCCCATCAATACCCTTCTCGCCCCACGCTTGTCACAGCGTTTGAAGAGGACATTTCCATGTTTTGTTTCCTGAGCAGTTTTCTCTCAAATGCATTGCACACAATACAGGCCTGACCAGAGGAAAATTAATAATAATAATAATCCTAAAGCAGTAATGCCACTGTGTACTATTCCACTGATTTAAAGGAGCTGTATCCCTCAAGTGGATGGCCCAGGCTGGTAGATGGCCCCAAGGCTGCAATTACAGAGCTTTCAAGACCTAAAAGCTACAGTAGGCTCCCTCCCTCCACCTCAAGAACTGGGAATCAGGACCACTTCCAGCTCTTTATGCATCACATTGATCAGTTCCTTTAGGTGCACTGGAAGGCAACGTGCCTTGTGCTGGTTTTGGCTGGGATAGAGTTAATTTTCTTCATAGTATCTGGTATGAGGCTATGTTTTAGATTTCTGCTGGAAACAGCGTTGATAACACAGGGATGGTTTCATTACTGCTGAGCAGGGCTTGCACAGTCTCCTCACCCCACCCCACCAGTGAGGAGGCTGGGAGTGCACAAGAAGCTGGGAGGGGGCACAGCCAGGACAGCTGACCCAAACTGGCCAAAGGGGCATTCCATGCCATATGACGTCATGCTCAGTATATAAAGCTGAGGGGAAGAAGAAGGAAGGGGGGGACGCTGGGGTGATGGTGTTTGTCTTCCGAAGTCACCATTACGCGTGATGGAGCCCTGCTTTCCTGGGGCTGGCTGAGCACCTGCCTGCCCATGGGAAGTAGAGAATGAATTTCTTGCTTTGCTTTGCTTGCATGCACAGCTTTTGCTTTCCCTATTAAACTGTCTTTATCTCAACCCACGAGTTTTCTCACTTTTACTCTTCCAATTCTCTCTCCCATCCCACAGAGGCGAGTGAGCAAGCAGCTGCGTGGTGCTGATCTGCTGGCTGGGGTTAAACCATGACAGCCTGCTCAACAGGTAAAAATAACACCAGCCTCCCCCCCAAAAAACACTATAACATGCAATCGCCATACCCGGAGGTTTTCGAGACCATATTCCTGAGCAGCCTGGACTGATCTCAGAGCTGACCTGGCTTCAAGCAAGAGGTTGGAGTTGAGACCAACCTGAATTATCATATGATATTACAGTTTACTGCAGACAGTTTGTATCATCAGTTTTACTGATGTCTTCTATAAAAGAAAACTAAAACAAGCCTTACAAAAACATCTGTCAGGCTACCTTCAGGTTTGTTTTGTTAATGAAGGAGATTTTGCAGAGCAAGGCTGGCAATTCAGCATTGTTCAGCTCTTTTTGAAGTTAACTATTGCAGTTTAAAACCTGAAATTTGAAGTAATTGTGTAGCATTATCCAGGCTTCTTCAGAGGAATGTTACCAGGATCTATTAAAAGCTACATTAAGTTTCCAGTTTCCTAACAAAGTATGGGAAGAGATTCCCTGAAGCCAGAGTGATTTTTTTTTTTTTAAGGGTTTTATTGAAGCCAGGATTTCAATTGTTTTCTGAAATGTTGCATGATCATTTTGCAGGCTTTAGTTCCTTCTTCCTTTTCCTCACCACCCAGCAGAGAAAAATTACTGAAAAAGAATTTCTGTTTCACATACCAAGGTTCTCATAAGCTTTCTATTACATTTTCAGCTCAGACTTCAGAATTCAAAAGTCATTATTTGGGGATGAAACCGGATCGATACGAAGCCTGCAGTCAATAGGAATACTTTCAGCACAGAGCTGGTGAGAACCCCAGTTATCCCATGTCCACACGTACGCTCTTTCTCTCGATACTTACAGGTCTGAATCAAAACTCACATCCAGTTTGGTCCAAAACATAAGGAAAGGTTAAAATCTGTTTTGTTATTTGTGTGATCTATATTAATGAGCACCCAATTTTGCAATCCTTCTTCACAAAAAGATCAGAATGGCTGAGATTGCTGGATATGAAACAAAAAAAGAGAGTTATACAGAAAAAAAAAGTGTGTGGCATAGATAACAAGCCACATGGTGCTACAAACTCCCATCAAACACAACTTTGAAGCCTTTCAATAGAATTGAGAGGAATGCAGTTGAGAAAAATATAATAAAAATAAGTAGTTATGCCTATTTTATAGTAGATGCTGCATGATGCTAACTTAGTGAAATTCATTAAAAAATAATTTTTTAAAAAAACCCCACACAATAAATAGCACTTCTAAACAACCAGAAGGAGTAAATTCAAAATGTATGCTTGACAGAGCATTTGAGCTAAACACTCACCTTTTTGGTGTATAAACCATCACTAGTTCTTACAGACTTGGAGGCTCTACCTATATGAGATGGATTGATCATTTGCTGTTGACCACGCTGTTGTATGTAACTTTTTCAGGAAAAAAAGATGCCTCAGCATCACTAGTCATCTGCAGCTCAGGGCTATCAAACCAGGTGAGCAAAACTGATGAAGGATGCTAATCATAGTTTCCCAGCATTCTAAGATCTGTATTGGCATTAATGAAGAAGATACCTGCAAAACAGGGTAAAGCCTCAATACGAAAGGGCTTTGCTGTGAATGGAAGCACGTGAAAAGAAACAACACCCCACCAATCATTTCCTCAACATATCTTTATCAAAATAGGTTTACTTCCCAGACTGATATGTCTTGCCAAGTTTCCTTCCAGTGGGGGTCATGTAGGAGGATAAGTGACCTGGGCGATACTGATAAGGGTCTAGATTTTGGCTGAAGCAAAATAAGGACTCAGGTTGGATGTGTACCTGCACTCCAAGGTCTCACTGCATCATTTCAGCCAACAAAACAAAAAGACATGAAAGAAATGAAAAATCTGATGTTATTTTAATTAAGCTGATGAATCGGGCATATTCTCCTGTGTTTGTAAGCTGGCCAGAACTGTTCATGAGAGGCTTTCCAGCTGTTTCAGGCTGCCTAACCTGTTTGTAGCATTTATAATGATTGCTATCCATTCAAAAGAAAACCAGAAAACCCACACAGAAATCTGTCTTGCTGAGGTGAATCTCAAGAAACACTTCATAAAAGGAAATTTCTCAGTTTTAATAGTTCGTGGGTTTGTTCTGTCACCTTATTGCCATTATCTCCAGTTATATTTTTCTAGCTGTCCACCACCAAGCTGCAATGTTGAAAAACTAAAAGAAAAAAAAAAAAAAACACAAACAAAAAAATAACCACTTTTGGTGACCTAAACCACCCCCAAATATCCTTAGGGTTTTAAAACCCAATTCCAAATTTAAAGTTATTCTCTGAATATCTCCAAAGCTTGAATCTTTTTGTTCCCCATGGATTCCACCTAAGCTTTTAGTGACTTTTTATTGCCCTTTCCTGAAACACCTCAGAACCCGATAAAATACTTAGCATTTCCAAATCACTTGCATGTCACTGGAGGGAACCCCAAAGTTCTTGCTGCTCTTCCTTGTCCCAAACACACTGTCTTAAAAAGGAGCTTTGTTCAAACACAGACTGAAGAGGGACCTGCGAGTTCAGCTCACCGAGCAGCCCTTCTGCTCAGAGTGGATGGACAGCACAGCTGTCCGCTTCCCAAATCTGTGATCTGAGGTATGTAGCTCCCAGGCTACATAGCTCAACACTTCAGCCTGTTTTCCCAGAAGAGAGGAGAGAGCCTAGAGATGACATCACTTGAAAAATACCTACAATTATTCCTCCACCCAGAGGATTTATTTGAACTGATAATGATACGCTTTCTTTCTATGCTGTTGCAGTAATATGCTTCTGCAATGCAGTAGTCTCAGCTTTAGACAGCTCTTGGAGCAACAGCAGCCCAGCTTCAAACCTGTAACTGTTTATCCGTATTGGCATACCATTTCGTCAATTCGTCTCCATTATCGCGTGCATCTTGAGTTCAGTTTCCCTGACAAATCAAACATGTTTTATTCTCAGGGAGAAGAAGGATTTCTTAATGTTTCTCTTGCTCAGAGCACAGCTTGTAAGGTTACCGTTGTCTCAAGCATGCCATAAACATGGAATCTCTCTCAAACTGTGGAGCAGAGCTGAGCTGAGACCAGAGCCGTAGCAGCAGCCAGTTCCTTATGCTCCAATTATCAGCTACTCAACATTTGCACTCTGGTAAATCTCGAACTCAAGAGCTTTTGGAATTAAAAGTTTGTTACAGCACAGACATTAATGAGCCCTCTTTTAAAGAATGCGTTTGTAAGTATCGCAAGGAAGCTTAATTAACAACATCCTTCTCTAGTCTTTTTTCAAATTGCCCCTCTAATTCAAATTTTATGTTAAAAAATATCTTCACTTTTATGGTTCTATTAGTGAATTAGAAAAAGATGCCTGATTGCATGGTAATTAGAGAGACAGTTACATTTTAATTTACCTTGTGATATGGTACTCTTTTATATCATTTGTAAAGTTCCATAAGATTTTTCCATAGATAAAAAAAATCTGTTTAAAAAAAGAATGTAAGCAAAGATTTTAATCAAAGCTGAGTGATACTGGAAATCTGCTGAATGACCCTCTATGTTTATACTTTTGGCAGATGAAAACACTCAGAGGAAAAGTGTAAAGTGACATCTGAGCCATATATTTTTTTTTGTCCCCCTGCCAGTGAAGCAGATATGTAATGTTTCTAACCAATGAATATAATAAACACATTGGTGACATTTCATGAAAATTCATAACATTAGAAAACCTAGGTATTTGCAATTATACCTGCCTTTCCCAAGTTATAGCTGATTTGTTGCTAAATTCCACCCCTGCTCAAGGACAGAGAGCGGGAGTGGGGGCTGAGGTAGGGGGCAATGGATCTATGCCTGATAGAGAGATCCTTCTCCAGAAAGCGAGATTAAAAACACAGGCTTATTCTAGACATTTTGAATCAACTTCTTGGGCATTGTCATTTTCCAAAAAGGACAGGAAAAACCACAGATTACCCTCCCTGGGCTGAAGCTATGTCTTCTGTAAATACCCATCAAGGTACTTGTACAGATGGTAGCTGAACAGAGCTGAGTCTGGGACCAACATTTCTTCTGAATTTAGCATTCCAATACCTCAATGTTTTCCAGCTACATAAGAGAAGATAGTCTTATTTTAATATGATACAAATCCAGGGAAATCTTAGCAGTGCCTTCAGTTCAAGGAGAAAGGGACATACATCAAACAGTGACAATATAACTTAGGTTATTTCCCATATGAGGGTGAAACCTCAAAGTAAACCATATAGGTGCACAGGTATATTTAAGCTACTATACCTGTAGGGCATTATTAACAAAACTTTAAAGAGAAAATTTATGCAATTTTACTGCAATTTCCTTTTTATCCAACACTCATTTCCAAACCTTTTGAAATGATATATTATGTTCAATTAAATTCTTTACCATCTTGCTCCTTAAAATTAACTAGGACTGAATTTTTGCTGTGTTATGCCTGGCCCTATGTTTAATTACCCGCATTTAGAATATTAGACACCATGCTGATTTCTGTCTAGAGGAAATGACCTAGGATCATTGGAAGCATATGCAGTTCATTTTAAGATGAAGCAATAACTTATATTAGAGGATGTAAAAGGTCTTAACCTCCAGTCCCTCAACATACTGCAGAAAAAAAGCTGCTTTTTTTTTTTTAATTAAAAAAAACATCTGCAATACGTTTTTCCCCCAAAGTCACTTAATAGTCTTTAAAACAAAGGTCTCCCTGGCTAAATGACTGTGCATGAACGTATATATAACAAGCATCACCCAACTTGGCTGGCTGGCTTTGCTGCTGTTTGGGGCATTAGGTTTCTCTTGGGTTGCAGTCATTCAGCATACTCCTGAAGCACAATCTTTATTTCTGTTAACATTTCATTTAAAAAATAAAAACCAAAAAGTGATCAGTCTCACACACACAAACTTTCCCTAGTGTGAAGCCTCTCCAGAGCTTTGTCTTGCTTGAAATTCACTGCTAAAAATGTCTGACAGTTTACTGAAGCACAGCTAGAAGATTTGGTTGGCAGTTGTTAGCTCATAGAAATATGGTACCTACCTACCTCTTAAAAAAAGAAATGGGTGCAGCTATCATAGTCATTATTTAGCACTCGTCAGAGACTGTTTTGGTTGATTTCAAGGAAATAGCATAAATGGTTACTCAGAATAGGAATTTTAGAAGTGCTTTGGGAAATTGATGTCCAACTCGCATATCAATCTTGTCCAGTCATTATCATCTAACTAAAAGCAGAGTTAACTAGGCTTTCCATTAAACGCACTCTTTCTGGAATTTACACAACACTAACTCAGTAAGATTGCAAGGGCTGATCCTGACAGTGCTATAGCCTTTCCTAAAATAACAAAAGAAACTTTAAAGGCAGAGGCAATTGCATTTTGCCTTTGAATTATCAGCCCAGGATGTTATAACATGGATTATTTTAGGCAGATTAGTCAGCCTAAAGCAGAGGGAGTGAAACTCCACCTTGCAAACAACATTGGCCTCCACTGAGAATGCCTGCCTCTAGCTCTCCAACAAGGAAATCTGAAGCAAGTCAGCATTGGAAGTACTGTAAAAAGACTCAAACAATACCAATGTTTGAGATCCAAACAGCATAAACCTTAAGAGATTAACACTTGCACCTTAATTTGGCCTTGCAAATATGTAACTAGACAGTACAGAAAGAAGTCATCATAAGGGCTACCATGAGAGAGATCTCATTAAGATCATCACGGAAGAAGAATTCTAATTTGATTTGAACAGCTGCAAAATTTCCAGCATTTCCTAATTTTACTTGGTCAGAAAAACAAAAATGTAAGGACCTGCAACTGTATTGGAAATCGACTGTTAAAGACTTACAGTTTGTCAAAATCAAGGTCTTTTCCTCATCTCAGTACCCAGAATTCCTGACCCCATATCCCCTTTCTCCTTAATCCTCTTAATCTGGCTCCCCCGCCTCAGACTTCTGTTGCTCCATTGCCCTCATCTTCTTAGTACAGCCCCACATTCCCCAACTGGAGGCTGGTGATCGCTAGTTCATAGAAATAAGGTGCCTGCCTCTTAAAAAATAAAGATTAAAATCACCAGCTGATCCCCTCTGCCTACAATATTCCAACCTGGCAGTGACATTCCCATTGCAAAGCAAATTTACTCCTGACCACAAAGACTGCACTTGAAGCTGCAAAAAAACAGTTTTTAGCCATGCTGTTTTTTTCTGTTGCTCAGTGTAGGAAGGAGATGGCCAAATGCCTGAGACTTCTACATCTTGAGGGCTTCATTGGCTTCTGCTGGGCCCCTTTGTACATTGACCCAGGGACCACAGCTGCTCATGGTGGCTCCTTGCTGTGCAGGTATGTGACCACATGCCAAGCATGGGCCAATGTGAAGTTGAATGGGCCAAACACGTTACCTTACCCATAAAACTTAATGGGCCAAAAAAATTAAGAGCAACTTGCAATTCAGTTATAGCCTAGCCATAAATCTGTATCTCAGGATGACCATTTCCACCCACAACAGAGTTATGTGAAACATGGTGTTTAAATCTGAAGGACTCCATGCTCACTTTCTGTGAATTTGTTCTGCATTCAAAGTTTTGAAGAAGAGCCCAGCAGGAACCACTGATGTCTTCGTTGAGTGCTTTCTTATAATTTCTAAGCAAACTAATCTGATATAGTTTCTACCAAAAGTCACCTGTCATCTCCAAACACAGTTCAAGCTATTTTCCAAACTTTTCCAGCCTTGCAAATTTCTCTGCAAGTCTGCTGCAAGTGCCAGCCTTTACCAAGTTTCTCACAGTTTTTGCTGAGAAAGGTTCTAAAAACAAGCAAAAATTATTTCAAATTTCAAAAGAACAATTATATCCAATCCATGGTTTGGGCAAAGTTTCAGGTCAGCTCTTTATTTTACCTCTGCCGGTTCCCACATTGCAGTTTACGATGGAAACCTGAACCAAGAAATGCTCTCGGAATGGCTACAGCCGGTCTGGACACACACGCTAAAAACCAGGCTCAGAGATATGTTTGTTCAAGAGCACCGACCAAGCACCTTTACCATGTGTTAAATAGAGGTTACTTGAAAGGCATTTGAAAGCTAAATTGGGCTTAGTATTACCTTTTATGTTTTATGGGTTGTGGAAATTTTCCCTGCTTAATTATCAAAGCATTTTATGGCCTTCTACAATCCCCAGGAAAAGAAGGACAGAAGAGAAAGGTGGGGGAGGCAGCCTGATCCGCCAAGACATCCAGATGAAAGCCTGACCTCCAGAGCTCCCAGGGAACAGTAGAGTTTGTAGCCTCCCAAAGCAAGAGAGTGACTGCCCTTTCCAAGAGGGCTGGAAGCTTTGAAATTGGAAGCTGAGAGGCAACAGCTGTAGTCACTTGCGTGGCACAGGCGCATCATGCCTGAGATGATGTGCCAAACGTGACTCCTCCGTGCTTGGAGAGGGCAGTCAAGGCTTGTTGTGAGCCCCAGCTCCTACAACAGGCAGCTGCTCTGCTGGGTGATGGTCATGGAGGGCAGGAAAACAAGCACAGTGGCTGCAGACCACCACAGAGTCTTTCCACCTGGCTGCAGACCAAAGAAACAGTAGTCTGGCTTTTGTTTTATCAGCCTGGTTGAACTGCTAGGCGCTGAAGAGGAAAAAGCAATTTACAGCCCAATTTTTTGCCTTAAATATCCACTGCAAACAATTCCAAAAGGCATCATTTCTTCACAGCCCCCATGAGTTGGGCTGAGGTTGCAGAGGGTCTGGCAGAGCCTCTAGACCTACCAATGGCCAATGTCATGGTGGTGGTGAAGTGAACCAGGCTCTCTCTACTAGAGCACCAGCCACTGCCTGGGCAGCCTAATTCCTTGTCTGTGCTTTCCTTCCCCCATTCCCTGCCTCTCCTGCCCGCTGTAGTTGTGAAGGAAGACTCCTTCCTCTCATGTTTACACCAAGTCTGGCTCTCCGCTTACTAATAACGCAGAATCAAGTAACCAAAGAATAAATTCTTCTAAAACTAGTTCAGATCCCTCCTCCCCCAGTGCACCCCATTGAGAATTTGGTACCTAAGCTTCTTGGAAATCCTGCTAGGAGTTTAACTGGATGTCATATAATTAAAGCTCCTTGAAAACAATACGACCTTACTAGGCTGTCCTTTGAAGATTTTGGCATTCAATAGAGGGGACTATGAAAGATTTTACAATGAGCCATAAATTAATTTCCAAGCTACAGTAATAAGGGATTGTCACATTTATTCAAACTGCTTCCTTCCTTTTTCTATCAGATGAAATTAAAAACTGAGCACCGTAAATAATCTAGGCACACTTGCCAGCATCTAAGGCCGGTCCGGATTTTCAAAGGCTATCGCAACCTATTCAATGAGCTTCCTAATGCTGTTAGACAACCGCCAACTCAACAATTTGAAAAGCACAAGTTTGCCTAAGCACACTTATTTCTTCCACAACACAGGTGAGCAAACGGCGACTCTGACATGTGCATACAACACCGGTGTCCATTCATGTATAACAATGATATGGCAATTGTATTGCAGCCAGTTCACCCTCCAACGTACATAATAAAAGAACTTTGCATATGCAAGATGTAGGATTTTACACATGTTAGAATGATGCCACAGGAAAGTGCAATTTTAGACACTATATAGGTACTAGATGTAGTTGTATATCAAGAACAAAACCCAAGAGTTTAATTAATACCCTCTGTACTTACATTTCCCCTCGTATGTCCGGATCTGTGTTTTGAAACATCATTAGATGGCTCAAAATAAATGTGGCATATACACTGCATCCTCTCCTACCCTGGCTCAGCACTCCAAGCCAAGAAATCAAAGTGGCAGCAAGGCATTGACAGGTTGGCTTCACAGCAAAGATAGCCCACCCCATTGTGAGATCCAAATAAAAAAAGAAGGGATTGCCAAGGTGTCAAGAGTCACAGAGAATATGGAAGAGGAAGAAAAGCTAGACAGGAAAGCAATTGTAAAGTTTAATTTGAAGGTGAAGAAGGGTGCTTCTAATAAATTGTGCAGGTGACAACCAGGCAGAATTTGGGTGAAGAGACCAAAGCATGCTCTTAATTTTCACAAGCTATTTATATTCTCTGAAGACTCTGCCACTCCTGAGAAGGGATATATAATTTTACCTTTGCCTAGCTCTAGGCTTTCCCCATCACTTTCCTTCCATCTGCCTTCATCCAGGAATGAGTGACACTTTCTAACATGGCAAGGAAATAAAGGGGTGGTAGGAAAGGAAGGGGAAGAGTCAAATCCTTTAAGGTTTTTACTCCAGCCACACAGCCCTCAGTTTAATGCACAGTCCGACTGAACTCGGGGAGATTTTTTATAAGGCAACAATAAAGGATTAAACCCTGCATCCAGCATCACCCTCGAGTGACAGAAAAGGACTTTACACTCAAACTGCCTTGTGAACTCCTCACCTAGATTTAGGCAGTTCTAAGTTAGATAACGTTTAAACTGAAAATACCAGTAAAAGTCTCAGCCCACTGATTACAGGTGCTTTACCCAGATGCAGCAGCTCTTTCTTCCTACCGACAACCTAGAGAGCCAGGGTCTAGCCCCTGATGAAAGAAGTCAGCCTGTATGGCATATGTCTTACTAAGTTGGATTTACCAGCTTGCACCCTTCTTCTCAGGAAAAAAATAGTGCTTATATCTGTTAAAAAGCAGGCTCAGAAAGCTTCCCTCTTCCCTTCCTGAGGAAAAGCAAAACCTCAGCAGCTACATAAAAATACATAAAAATACATAAAAATACATAAAAATACATAAAAATACATAAAAATACATAAAAATGAGAAATAATGCTGGAACAGAAAGATGAGATAAATTCAGGTTTCTGAATGTATTTGAAGATCAAGAAAGGAATAGACATGCCAGGTATGGAGGCTACCTCAAAAAGCAGCCCCTGAGAGATGGAAACTATGGGCCTAGACAGGGGAACTCAACATGCAGCCACAGGTCTACTTAAATAGACCTGTAAGATGGCAAAGTCCCAAATCAGAATTTCGAGCTAATAAAGCAGAGCCACACACCAGCTTCAGGTCAAACGTAAACAAGCATTTTTGCTAAATAGTAGCAAAAATGCAGTGGAATAAATTAGAAGACAAACTACCTCCAAGTTTGGCTACAACTCTGTAGCAAAAAACATGAGTCATTTTTCTTCCGCCCTCAGAAGTTCCGCAGTCTTTTGATTTGCCTGCTGTGGAAGGAAAAATGTCTTTTAATTTAAAATGTAATAACTTTCTCATATTTAATATGCTACAGTCTGCTTGCACTGAAATTTATGGCTAATCTTACCTTTGCAATCTTGGCAAAAGGTATCTTAAGTTTTGAAGATACATTGCTTCTAATATTTCCTTAAGTTGTTGGTTCATTTTATGCACAATTCCAACAGCTGAACTATTGGTGTCAAGGACAAACCATTGTACTGCCCTTTTGCCTCAGTGTTTATATTAGTTATTGATAACTTTGTGTACCACAAACAAACATTTGCTTTTGACTTTTAGGTTGGTTTGTTTGTTTAAACAGAGATGGTTTGGTTGTACAATTCCTGCTCTGCAAGACATGATAAGCATCACCTGTTGATCCTCCTGTCTTGAAAAGCATTACCAGTAAGGCCACTGCTATATAAATCATCTGCAGAGCAAATGCCTGGGACCAGGGAGCTGCAGTGCACTTCCACTACACGCAACTTCCACCTCCTGGGTGGTAGCTGCTCCCTCAGCCCACGCTCATCTCCCCCCACCTCTGAGGCTCAAATCTGGTAGTTTTATAGAGAGAAGCTACATGCTGAAGGAATCATGAACAGGAATATTTGACATAGGAATTAGGAATACCTACCATGTGGTGTTATGAATATGTGATTCAGTCCCTAGAAAGTGGGGGAGCTCACTACTGCTGTCCAGCTAAGGGCAGGATAACTTACTTTTTTTTTTTCCTCCCCTCTTTAAAATCTCATTCAGTTGCGTATTATTGTAAAAGTCTTTTTACCTCAGCTGAAACTCTACAACCACCTCCATGTCTTTGACTACAGACAGCCAACTACATGCAGTATATTTTAATTCATGATGTATATTAACAAGCTTTTTTTTTTTTTAAAATTTGCCTCCACACTGTTTACACTGTTTTCAGTTCCAGTGCAGCTCTCCACTAACTGATAGAATCATAGAATCATAGAATGTTTAGGGTTGGAAGGGACCACTAGTGGTCATCTAGTCCAACCCCCCTGCAGTGAGCAGGGACACTGCTAACTAGATCAGGTTGCTCAGAGCCCCATCCAACCTGGCCTTGAATGTTCCCAGGGATGGGGCCTCCACTACCTCTCTGGGCAACCTGTTCCAGTGTTTCACCACCCTCATTGTAAAAAATTTCTTCCTTACCTCTAGCCTGAACCTACCCTGTTCTAGTTTAAAACCATTTCCCCTTGTCCTAACACAGCTGGCCCTACTAAAGAGACGTTCCCCATCTTTCCTATAGGCCCCCTTTAGGTACTGGAAGGCCGCAATCAGGTCTCCCTGTAGCCTTCTTTTCTCCAGACTGAACAAGCCCAACTCTCTCAGCCTGTCCTCATAGGAGAGGTGCTCCAGCCCTCGGATCATTTTTGTAGCCCTCCTCTGCTTCCTGATGAGCAGGAAGCACAGGACAATGAAATAGTCGGTCACGACAGCCAGATGGGCAGGTCACAATATACAATAACGATACACCTTGTACTGCGAGCCACATCAATGAGGGAAAATAAGGTTTCCTGACTGCAATGGTACTCTTTCCTTTGTCCATTTGAAGACCCGGGTCACCTGCTTCTTTATAAGAGTTCCAGATTCAGTGTTCAAACATGGGCTACAGCAGATAACAGAGATAGAAACCACAGCAAAAGGATGAAGGGAAGGAAAAGAGCACCCATGCGGAGGCTCTACAGTAGCAGGTACAGTATTGCACATTCTGAGTTGACTACAGTAACCCCCTACAAGTGTAGAACATGTGTATGCGTACACATAGCAAGGCATACTTTGAGATCCTATACAGCTACAAAAAATGAATAAACAGCACCAGTGGAAAGCCATAAGATTGTCACCTAGATAAGTCGCATAAATCTAGTATTTCAGATCTCTGAAAATAGACTTTGGCTGTGATTCAACCATAAATCAGGATCCCTGTTAATCTGGTTTTAGAGTGGCTTTCCTGTGCAGGTTTGAGAGTCTCAAAGGAATATACTGTTCATTGATTTATATACTAGTCTTGCTGAAAAGTTGATTTACCATTGCTTTCTGCAAACAGTGAATTGCAACTAGCTGGTTTCTCTGAATATGCAAAGCCTGTACTGTATATAAAGGTGGGAGAGTTTGATAGTCTGCAGCTAAGTAAATCACACCAATCCCAGTATTTGCTTTGAGATTTACAGTGCACACCAAAATTTAGGCCCCAATGCCGACCCACAAAATACAGCCAAATAGGAAAGTGTTTTGTCATCTTTTCATACATTGGAACTTCTTTCATTTATCTGTTATTTCAAAGTCACTCTACCTAGCAAAATCCACTTTGAAAGGCATTACCAATGACATCGAGGCACATTTTCAAACTTAATTTGACAAGAATCTCAATCAGTACATTTTAGCTCTTCAAGCAACCCTGGGCTTCGAGAAGTTTCCTTTAGCTTTCCAGCAATGTTTATTTATTTTAACACAAGTCACTGCGTACAGTCACAATTAGAAGAGCCACAGCAGTGAGCATAAGTTTCGGAGGATTTCTGAAACCCAAAAGACGCAGGCTAACCATAGCATCTCAACTCCGATAAAAAAGAAGAACAGCAGAAAATATCAGAACTCATGTTATTAACATGAGACAGTATTCTCCATACCCACTGCTCCTGCACATTTGATAAGAATACAATAATATTTATTTCTATGCATGTGATAAAACACAAACCTGCAATCACCTACAACTTTTAAACAGTTATTTCAGGACACTAGAGCTTCTAAAGGTCATTTAGCCAACTCATTCACCACATTCAATATTCATGAATCTCTATTCTTTGCCTAGAGAGGTGATCCAGCTGTCACCATGCTGAAGATCTCAAAATAGCATATATTTTTCTTTTTGCTGATGTTTAATTTGGAAAACTATAGCTCGACACATTCTTTATAGTGACTTTTCCTGCTTCTGGCAAAAACTGTGTACCTTATTGGCCAGCTGAATAATGAGGAAAGATTATCTCCTTTGTAGAAAATTGTGCTGCCAGTGTCACAATACGAAGACAGCGTAATTTATAACTACTTCTCTCCCTCCTCCTTTCATTTTGGCCTGGACACTAGGTCTTTTATATCAAATTTCAAGCCATTTTTCATTTTAGGAGCTAATCTGTTTGGTTACTGAAGTGGAATGACAGAACACACCTGTGATCAAAGGGGAAGGTAGATGGAAAAAACATCTCCCGAGTTCGTGTACATACTACATCCATTACTCTGACCTTGTTACACAGTGCTTTGTATAGGTTTGGTCAATTATTAGACATTTTACAGTTATTTTCAGAACAAAGAAACTATTGAGCAGGTCTGGCATGCACTTTGTTCTTTATTAATTTAAACTGTCCCAAGTAATGACTTCAGAGAGGTCAAATATCCCTTAATAAAAAAGAAGAAAAAAAAAAATCCCTCCTGTATAAAAGAGTATATTCACAGAGGCAAAACACAGAAATTATCATTCTTCAAGACAGAGCAAGACCATCCCCTGCTAACCAAACCACCTGAGTTATCAGGACCCTCCCTAGAGTGAAGAAATCCTGGATTCAAGACCTGGTTTAAAGTCACTGAGGGTTTTCAAGACCCAGATTAGGCTAATTCAGGGATTTCCCCCAGGAGCAGTTTTAAGTGCCTGTTTTGTTCCAGTGGAGAACAAAGAAAACCAAACTTTGAGTGCTGCAGCTTTTCCACAAAGATGGGACTTTTCTCACCCAGTCACTTTTAATTAACTTCACTTGCATCATGAGAGCATTGGCACATGATGGGATTGTAAGGTTTACGAGACAAAGCCAAGGGCCACAGTCCCAGCCCTGTGACTGTCTCAGCATTGCAAGCAGGGACAAGACTGCTGGCATTACACCTTAATGAATGTTTCCTTTAAGGCTCATGGATTTTTAGACCAATCTTAGGATTTCATTCTTTTTTTTAAACTCAGTCCTCTAGCTTGCCCAGGGAGCATGTTCAAACTGGGAAAAGGGGGGGGCGGGGCGGAAATGGTGCAGGAGGAGGAATCACCTCTATGCAGACTGTGAAGAACCTGGTTATCTGCTGCTTCCATCCTCTGTCTGATACCCAGGTCATATTCCCCCTTAACATTTTACTGAATCAGAAGCAAATAATAGATGACAAAGAAAAAAAAAAGTCAGCTCTATCTGCTTATTTACTTCCTTCCTTCATTTGAAATAATATGTCATTTGTGATGTCATCTTCCATTGCCATGGAGGCAACCATGGCGGAGCAGAGGGTTATGTGAATTTAGCAAATGGCAGAAGCTCAGTAAACTCCTTCAGGGGAGACCCCATCACCACCACACAACAACAAAAATAACAGAAAAACGAGGAAAAGCCTCTTTATCCCCCACCCCCACCCCCATCAAATTATTTCCCATGGCTGAGTAATGTAAAAAGCATGTAGAAAATAGAGAATTTAGAAAACTGCCTCTAAATAAAAAACATTTTAATTTCAACATCACCTTTCCATCAGCTTTAGTGAAGCACATTCAAAATACAAGGTATCTATCCAGAAGAAGCAGAAAAGTGGACACATGTTATTTTGTGAATCTTGATTTGCCTGGAAAGCACAATTTTGCATTGTTACAAGACACATTTTCATTGCTTCAAAGGTAAAGGAAACATCTTCTCATCTCTTGCAATAAGCTTTTTACCCACTGGTATGTGGGCCCCCATTTCTCCTCCCCTGAAGGATGAGCAATAAAACACATTCATCATTTTCTCTATAAGATTATAAAAAACAGGTGTTAGGAATTCCAGAGATGTTCATTGCAAGACCCTTATACCATCTCTAAAAGCAGAAAACTTGATCTTTCAGATGCCATCCTATTCCAATGGCATGAAACCCTGGCTACTAGCACAAAAATGAACAATATGCAAGCCAGTAGTAAACAACATCTATTTGCTCAAAGGCAATCTTGTCTTATTCTGGGAAAGAGCTACCACTCTACAGCAAAGGAAAAGGTAGGCTGGTTGCACTACCCTCCCATATGCCATAGGAATAGTTTCTCCAGAACAGCGTGGAAGGCACCAGCATAGAGGCATTGGACAGCATCCAAAATTCCCAGTTCCCCTCTCTCACTGACCTGGTGCACAATGATGTCCAACTGCCACACAGTTCGTACTGTGTCTCCAGATTCAGGACTGGATTCTGCCCTAAGCAAACACATGGGATTCCATGACTTTACAGAGAAGTGTGAAGAGGAAAAACATGAGCTTTTGTCTGGGTTTTTTTGTGAGCTAGAAAAAATTCCCTGAATAACTCCTTAGTGATGAGGTCAGTGCATTTTGGACACTATTTTTTGGTTGTTTTGTTGGGGTTTTTTTGGTTTGGTTTGGTTTTTGCAATTGCAGAGGTGTCTGTAAACTGAGAGCAGTTTACGTAAAATGACAAATTTGGGTACTTTGATAGCACATTAATCAAATCTCTGGAGAGGAAAAAAAAGAGAAAAATGAAAACAGAGCTTTTGATGTGGCGACCTTTTTGTTAACTGATTTCTATTTTCATATGTTCTTCTATCTAGTTTTAGCTGAAGTCTGAAAAAAATAATGTAACTGGTTATTCTTTCAATACCTCCACCTTGTTCAAAGTTGGGAAGCTTAGTCAATATGCCTGAGCCATTTTGAATGGGAAGAAAGAACTGCTAAATACTCATCCCAAATTTTGCTGTGAAAAAAACCCAGTTTGTCCAACTCATATTTATCAGTAATATTTCACCTAAATAAACTCACATTTATCATCCATTTCAACAGTAGCAGGTGTTTGGGTGTGAAAAGAAGAGGTGGAAAGTGAAAAAGGGGAGAAGAGAACCCACTTAAGCTAATAGCCCAGCAGGCAACATAGCCCCTAACTCTTACTTGCCATGAACCTATGAACTACAGACCCTGTAATTACAAACCCAAACAGCACAAAGATGCTGATACACAAGGAAGACCTGCTCCAGAATGTGGGGTAGCCTCCCCACAGCAGGCCAGCACTCACCTTGGCTGAAGTTTTCCACCCAGTTTCATTCAGCCTGGATTGAACCAGAACCCAGAGAAGGACCATTATCCCCAAGGCACTTCATCTTTCGCTTAATGCTGGGTTTGGTTTTAACAAATAGGCATTTTCCAGCAATATGTTTTCACAAGAAAAGTTCCCAACAAGCTGTTCTTCAAAGCAAGGCAATTTCCAGATCAGAGATCTAGATTAAATAATTCAAAGACATTTCCAAGAAACATCTGTTTCTTCCACATGAATTTCCAAGTCTTTCCTCAGCTAGTCCTTGTTAATCTTCTACAGTTGTCTTGTTTGGTTGCTTGTCTGGTTTTTGGGTTGGTTTGTTGGGTTTTTTTTAAAGGAGCTAAAAAAAATAACTGCCTCTTCAGCTACAAAAGGAGCGCAAAGGAAAAGACTACCTAATGGCACAAAGCATGACTTTCTGACAGAAAAACAAAGATTACAAAGACTAAAAAATATCCTGAGCTTGCTGTTGGAGGGGCTGTAAATGGAAGAACATGCAACTCACCTTGTGTCTTGTTTTGAGGACAGAAAGAAGAAACATTCAAATTTCTAACGCTGGCACCATTCATAAGCATTAAAACCCTACAGCACTACCTGTACAGAGACTTGAGCTTGTTCTTCTTGTACTCCCAAGCTGACAAGAAACCCACAGCTGTGGTTAGCAGGGCACCAAGCCCAAGCTAATAAAGCTCAGCTGAGAAGCAGGGCATATTAGTTTAGGCCTGGTGCCATCCTGGTTTGCTATATGGCTTCCAGTCAGCTCAGAGCAAAGACAGAGCAAGCTCACATCTCCCTGCAGAAGATCACGTAGCCATTGCTTTAGATAAATACAAAAACAGAACATAGGAGCTCTAAATCTTCAGGTTTGTGGACATACAGCAGTTAGAAATGCCCTTGCCCTTGCAGGCAAACATGCTAAGCTCTGCCCCATCGGTGGGTTACACTCATTCCTGGTTCACCCCCTGGACCCAGCAGGTGTTTCACCCCATGGAAATACATCCCAGTAGAAAGCTACAAATGCTGCAACCAGACAAAGACGTGGGGTTTAGAAAAATCCAAAATATTTTAGACATATATTTCACATATGTGATCTACTATTTCAGGTTGCTGAAAAAACCTGTAGAAACAAGAGAAATTAGCGTGGTAAAGCAGCTAGTGCTGTCTCGTGAGATCCTGGTATGGTATGTTGAGATGTGCTCATGCTCTGAAATGTTACATGTAATGTGGTGTTGCAATATGCTCATGACATGTTTACAGCTGACTTTTCTAATAGAGTGGTTTAGAGGAGAGACCACTGCAACGGAGAGGAGAAATGGGAACTGAGAAAAGACCCGTCAACATTCACCCTTCAGAGGTTAATCCCACCGATCTGATCTGAAGTACTCACCCCTGGTTTGAAAGAATGATTAAACTCCTGCCATGTTTTTCACAGGAGTAAGAGCTGTCTCCAGAGCTGTCACAATACTACACCATAACTTTAATTGCTACTGCCCTTCTGAAATCTTGTTAAGTTTCAGAAACTTTCTAAGATAGAAGCTCGCAAAGCACAAGACAGATAAAAGTTCGTATCGATATCTAAATTATTGTTATTGTCTGCTGTGGATAACTTTCTTCTTTGGCAATCTGGTTTATGGGCTCTAGGAAACACAAGATCCTTTTGTTCCAAAACAAAATTAAAAGCAAGGGATTAAAATGTTTGTAAATTACTGCAACTGCTCAAGTTTCACTGCTAAGGAAAGAGGCTGCTTCATTCTTTACTGTCAGGGCTGTACGGTGGCATCTCTCACGCCTCTCATCCATGGAAGAATAGCAAAGCAGAACTGCCAAGACTCGCTGAATCTCTGAGGCGGTTGTCGAGTAAGCAGGTAGGTATGCTGGTCCCAGGCGATGCACATCAAGCTGTCTGTTGACATCTGTATGGCAGTCTGAGAGTCGGGAAGCTGCCTCCCTCAAACAAGGTGCAAGCAAAAAAATACTTCTTTCTCAATGATCTTACCTTGGATAACTACAACACTGACAAGGCACAGGAAATACCTACGGAGAAGCACACTGGTCTTGTAACTACACCACCAAACTGGGCTGCAGGAACTGGGCTCAGCCTCCTGGCCTGCCGCAGACTCCTGTGCAAGGGCAAATTCACTGAGCTCCTCTTCTCCCCTCAGTAAAGCACGGAGCATAACCACACAAGTGTTCCCCATACCTGGAAGTGCTAGAAGAAAAAAAAAATTATGTGCACACGCAAGGTGTTAGGTATTTATGTAATGATTTATTGTTACAGCGTGTGAATACAGCACATGATTTAGAAACAATCTCAGAACGAATTCCGAAAGCCATTAACTGGAAAACTCTTCACACCTGCCAAGTCCAGAACCCCAAACTAATTCATAAGCATTCAGCAACTTCCCTCTCCCCCTGGGGACTTACTGTAATTTTAGCATTGATTTCACTGCCTGCACGATATGATTGAGATCAATCCGTCTGATTCTCACAAAACCTTGGTAAAGAAGGGGCTCAGATCTCTTATCTGGCATCAATCAAATGTCAAGACTGAGATTTTTGTGGCATTTACACAGTCCCATACATTGAGAGATATTCATGGGACTGAAAAGCAAAAAAAGGCTTTGTTGATATTTTTCTAAGTTCACTAAGGTAAAAGCGTGTTTGCTCCACCCAAAGCTGGAGTGACAGCCATGTGCTGGGCTTTGCTTGCACGCATTCTTCCCATGCCACCTACCTGTCCAATAAAAACAGTTAGGCCTTAGCTCCAGTCTCATATGTACTCATTTTCACCAGGTAGAGTTACGGTATTCAAGACTTCCGTCACAGTCAAGTGAAATCAGAAACGGAGTCCATCTCTATTTTTCATATTTAAAAGAAGGGTGAGGGGAAAAAAAGCTCCAGATCAGGATCTAACCTGAAAATTAAGGCCAATTCTAAAAAGGTTAAAAAAACCCCAACCATATAGCTTTGTATTTCTTCTTTAAGGTCTGATTGTACTGTCTTCCTCATGAGGAAATTGGGAAAAAAACCTATGAAATGAAATTTCCATTTTACACCATTTCACTTTGGAAAAGTTTGTACCTTACTTTTTTTCTCTTTCTCCTTTTCAAATTTTGAACTTGAAAATTTTGATACAGAAAATGGGTAAAATAATATGCTTTGTTCTACATGGAGTCACATTTGCCCTGAATTAAAGACTTTTTTTTATTGTAGAGTGGATATCTTTATTAAAACAATAATATCCACAAACATACAAATTTGTGGTAAGAGATAGCAACTGGCAATTTTGCATACAATTCCGGAAGAAAAAACAAAAGCACAGAGAACTTTTCTCCGCTGCAAACCTGTTTTCTGGCCTTTAATATCCCTTTACTTTCTTCACTAATTATGATATAGACAACTGACCTTTCACAGTCCTCTTTCTGCGCTGGTATTTACAAGGAGCTAGAGGACTGATTTTATATACTGCAGATCTGAAAATTACTCTTGGACTTAACACAGCCATTTAAATGCCAAGTTTTTGTAAAGGCCTCACAAATGCCTTGGATTTGTAGTTCATGAAAAGTTTCATTCTTTGAAAGACTTTCTGAATAGTCTTGCCAGGGAAGTGGTGGTAAAATGGTTTTAGCGCTTCTGTGAAAACTGTAGCACAGATGATTAGAGATTATAATGCACAGAACAAGGCCTTGGAGAGTATATTAGATTTTAACAGCACTTGAAAGCTTAACTAGAAGCTGGTCAAAGAAAACCAAACACAAACCCCTCTCTCCTTTCCTTTCCTTTCCCCACTACAGACAGTTCAGTCTTTTCACACACAAAAAAAATTAAATAAAATAAGAATGAAAATACTTAGATCCAGAGTGGTTGTTATGCTGCCTCAAAGAAGATTAAGTCAGCCTGGTTAACATTACCCGTATGGCAGAATAATGACTTGAGGCTACAGAACTGAAAAGCTCATGAGGCTCATGTGTCATGGCATATCCCAATCTTTTAAACTACGAAGTGCTTCAGAATTGGGGTTCAGTATTTCCTAGGGAAATGCAATACTTTGTGCAGCATTGTTTTTTAATCATAAACTGAATTTTTGATGGGTTTTTTTTTTAGCAAGCTTTTGTACCTGCTTTTCAGCTGACCACTGGGCAAGTCTGAAACCACAACTGTTACATTTCCAGCCTTTTTGAAGACAACACTGAGTATCAGTTGTCATACTGGTGGACCTAAAAAGTTATCCTCCTGAAGTTGATTGGGGTCCTGCCCCGGCATGCAGTGGAGACACAACCTGAAATGTCTTTTCAAAGGAGCCATATAAAAGTTACGTACTCATAGGGAGAAAGGCAGAAAATTGCTGTTAGATCAGAAACAGGCTAGAAACCAAAGGATAGGATCAAGTAATGAATTCTCCGTGCAGCAGTCATCAGCCAGAGCCTTGAAATGATGCACTGCTTAATACATACCTTGTAATATCTGTAAAAAGGTGGGGAAGGAACCAGACGGCACTGACAGGTGATTTGGTTATTTAGGGCTTGGTCCAGGACAGAGCAAACTATGAGGTCAAGAAAACCAGAAACATAATGGTAAAAACAAATGTAAAACAGAAAAAGCACCCTTTTGAGATGCAAAAAAATTAAATATAACCTGGTCTTATACCTGACACGGTCCTGACAACCATTTCAGTTCAAAGAGAGAGAGTGTGAGACGTGGCAGGGAGCTTGGAGAAAGCCTCTTGTTCAATGGCAGCCAAGAGCAAAGGAAATGTTGGGCTTCGTAACGAAGGGGAGGAATAACCACCTCAGCGAGGGCATTGCAGGGTAAAGGTAGGATTAGCCAAGAGGCAGAGCTTCTCCTGTCAAGCAAGTTTGTAAAGTCTGGAGTCACTAACCTTAGAAAGGTGATGGGTAATTTGGGATTTGATGGAAGTGTATAAAATGTGGCATATTCTGAGAAGACTGGATGGTTCTTTCTTCATTCTGTCCTGAACACTGCAGTCACTGCAATGAAACACAGCTAGATAGTCAAAGCAGCTAAACACAGGGCTTCTCCATAAAGCACAGGGTTAAAATCAGGAGCACACTGTCCCAAAAGCTGGAGAAGCTGAGGAAATACTGGGATATGGATATGGAAAATGCACAAAGTTATCATCATTAACAGCAATACTTTTGGAAGAGCTGGTATACCCTACGTTTTAGAGTACAAACCAATTGTTAGAAACTGCAATTAAAACTATGCACAGGCAAGATCAGGCTATAGCTGCTTGCTGTGAAGTTCATGAACCTCCTTCAGGATCCGGCTGGTGAGTCTGCAAACGCAAAGCCTGCAAAAGCAAAGTGTGCTGAAGCTATTTTCTCCTTGCAGCAGGAGGTATAAGAAGATCCTGTGACACAAAATCAATTTAAAAAAGCAAGTAACTCAAACTCCCACAGTCCTGCTTGAGCTATGTTTTTCTGATCTTTTAGTCAGCCTCCCTTTTTAATTTTCCCCAGTGCTCTGAGATGCATGATTTAATATTTCAAATTCATTGCCTTTCTGGTTTAGATTTACCAGGCACTTTGAAGTCAGACATAGTGACACCTTTTCAAAATGACTTAGACAAAAACAAGTGTCTGCATTTTCTTCTATGTGTGTGAAAATTTATAAGAACAAATCATTCCGTGTGCTTTAAAAAGTGGCCTAGAAATACATATGGCAAAAAGTATTTTTCATGTGTTTGTGAAATAAACTTAGAGAGAAAATCACTTCTTTTACGAAATCATCTTTAGACAATTTAGCAAAGCCTACTTTGTGTGCCCAAATTCTTTAGAAACCATTTACCCAAGCAATAGTTGAAGATAATTACCCAACCACATGCTTACAATGAAGGCAAGGTTTGTAAGAGAAGTAAAATCTTTCAAGTCCATATAGCTGGAGAAAACAGACAAGATTTCAGGCATTCAAGCTTTCCTCCAGCTCATTTTTTTTCTCAACTTCATAAGTTGGTATAATAAAATAAACCATTTACCTCCCCAAACTGTCATAGCTACAACACTGATACCGATACTCACAAAGCTGAAGGCTGGAAAGACACACTGCTTATGAATGTAAGATGTCAGCTGAAAATGGATTTAGTGTAGTGGCAAACAAAAAACCCTGAAGTTTTACCAGCAAATATTTCTACAAAAGTGTGTGTTGAAATTCTACCTTAAAGATCTTCCTGGTGAGAATGAAAACCTGACAGGGTTTTTTGGTTTTATTTCATTTTTTGACTGTTGATGTTAATAGGAATGTCCTGTTCAAAGAACTTCAAGGCCAGGAAAAAAAAAAAAAAGACAGACATGGGGTGACTGGATGCTGTAGATTCCTCACAGTTATAAACGAAATACCGGAAAACACATCTGGGAGCCACATTGCTGAAGGCTGAACAAAATGAACCTAATGATCTGAGGGCTGAAGCAGCACTGGGACTGAAGGCAGATAGAGCCCAGCATGTGCAGAAAGAACAGAAATGTGAAGCATCATGTCTACCTCCAGCATCTGCACTTGAGAGATTCCAACTTTGCCAAAACTGTTTTTAATATAAATGCATCAGATCTTGTTTACTTCTCCTAGACATGCAATGAAGGGAGACAGCAAAATGCTGGAGAAAATTGCAGCTTTGCTTCTCGGTATTCTCCTGCGCTTTTCCCAACTTAACGCTGAAATAGCAGCACTACTTGGGTGCAAATGCCCACCTCGCTCTTCCCATCAGAGGAAATAATTACAGGTAACAGAAGCTGCTCAGTAGCAGCGTATAAAGTCTTGGAAAATTATGTTATACATGGAGACTGCACAATTCCTACAGTTGGGGGATCACAGGTCCTTCATCTAGGTATGTTTGGAGAACAAAACCTAACTGACTGCTTGGAAGTGTCACCGAAGAGTTTTCTTCCTCCAGTGGCCCTGTGGATTACAGCAAGGCTACTGCTGACTGTGGTGCTTATCCACATATGTGTAACTGATGTCAGTGACAGAAGAAATCATCCCTCATTTGTTCTTGGAAAGTGTCTTACCTACGTAAGTGTTTTCCCCTACATTAGATACGTATCCATACTTTCTTTTAAAGGCCCTTTAAGACCGATTGTTGCTTCCATCTATGGTCTGGTCTTACTCAAATCTCCATGTTACCATTTCCACATGTGCACACAGCCACGAGAGGAAGAAACTGCAGTCAATCCCACATGGCTTCGGCTTGACAGCACCCTTTGCACGGGCACTCTTCGCAGTCCCTGGTTAGGCTCACCCAGCCACGCTTGCTTGCAGCACTTCCAAGGTTGCACAAAGAACTTCAGCCCCGCTGCCTGCTCCATCTCAGCAGACTTCCCAGGCCACCGGGGTGGCCGCCCGCAGTGCCACAGGATGGACGCCAGCTGCTTAGGGAAGCAGCTCTTGCTGGTATTGTTGCCATCCCAAAAGGGCAGCTACTGTTCCCATCCCCATCTGCAGGAAGAGGAGCCCTCCCAGTGCTCCAGGTCTCGCTAGGACAAGGTGGCTGCTCTTCCCATGGTTGCACCGTGCCACATCTTCCTTGGATTTTCCAAGAAAGTCTCCAGGCATGAGACCAGAGCTTGCTCGGTCTGGAAATGGTCTATCCACCTCAGCACACGCAGCACCCCAAGTGCAGCGGCCTTCATTGTCAGCTGGTTTTAACAAGGAGCTGCCAGCTACTGTGAGCTTTAAACTAAGCAGAAGCTCCCAACACAAAACAAAGCCACAGATAAACTGTGGAGCAAAGCCCAAGTGTACCTACAGTTACTGAATTAATTCATGGAAAACCCGTTTAGCAAAGACTGCGGAGGGGATGGAGAAAACAACCGAACAGAAACACAGGTATTGTACCCATTGTCGAATGCCACCAGGTACCAAGACAATTTTGGCAGTGGCTATTCTGTGTGTAGAGTTAAGTCCTTGGTTTTGTTTTGTTGGGTTTTTTTCCTTTTTGAAGAAGTTCCTTGCAGAAGCAATAGCTCCACAGAACATGGCCTCTCATTTTGTTTTGCAGCCTTCCAGAACAATGAGGCCCCATGAGCTACAACACTGAAAATAATAAATAGCTTTAATTAAAAAAAGATTCTGTTTTCTTTTTTTTTTTTTTTTTTTTTTTAAAAACAATTTGCCACTCCCAGGATACTTCAGTCAGCTCTTCAGAAATGTAGACATATTAGAAGCCATGAGAAACCAAAGAAAATGTTAAGTAGCTGAAGAGGAGGTTCAGCTGGGGGGAAAAAAATGAAAGGAGCAACTGCTGTGTGTACAGCTTAGCTAAGCAGTGACTGAGGGGACATATGTTAACTGGCTACAAGCATCTGTTAGAAATAAACAGCGAGCAGAAGAATAACAAGTTAGGATAGTAGAAGAGCAACAGCTAGAAATAATGACAACACTAAGTAAGGCAAAATTTAGACTAAACATCAAATATTTTTTTACCATAACAGGTCCTAGGAAGTAGAATATTCCCAGGGACCTGAGTAGAAATACTTTTCCTCAGTACGTGCAGTTTTATCCCCCCAGTTTCAAGTCAGTCAGTACAGAGGGCACAATCTTGCACTGTTGATCTCAGAAACCAGAGAAAGTTTCTCTTCATAAGCATCATCTTCCAGATAAAGGGCCTGCTGGTTGCAGGGAATATCATTCATTACAGAATAAAAATTATCTAATGCTTATGTAAGATAAAAAAAAAAAAAAAAGCAAGTGGAAAAAACCACAAAATGGCCTGTTCATCACAATGCTAAAGCTGAAGTAATTTTGCACATTTTCTGCCCTCTTTGTTAGGGCAGAGTCTTTTTTTTTTTCCCTCAACAAAATTAAAAATACAGCACATTGTACCCCAAATCCCAGGATATTTTAGCAACAGCATTGACCTGTCTGAAAATTTTCCAGTGTCTCAGGACTCTTGAACTGGTATCTCTTCTGCAATTGGTTAAGTAACAACCAGGTGTGTATTCTCTAGGGTCATCTCAGTGGATGTATATTCAGGAATGACAATTTCTGGATGATATTCAAACATTCCTCTGGATCCGTGTCATCTTGGCAAACAGCTATAGATGCACATACTGACCTGTATCTCTTCATCTGCTCTGTGTTTTGCTCAGCCCTGTAACCACAGCCAGTATATGGATTTCATCACACAGAGGTGCCAAGTCTCTGCAGAATTAGAAAAGAGGAAAAGCGTGTGACTCATCCTGAAGAAGACCAGATGTAATGTTCCCATTACCTGTTACAGTGAACACATTACCGTTTCAAAACTGTCTTGCTTTTCAGGGGTTGCACTGACAGTTTCATAGCTTTTTGTTATCATTTGGAAGAATTGCTCCCCAAAAGGTCTTTTCTCCTATGGTGGATGGAGAGGGAAGAAGCTTCAGCAGGTTTCAGCTTGAGCCCACCTTCTAAGTTTCCTCTTCAACAACTGCAGTCCCAAAGGGAATCTTCATGACTTTGTGAAGCTTAACTAAAATGCTAAAAATTAAACCCAATTGCTAAACATCAAAGCAGTGCTAGAACGTGCTGCCCAGCTCCCCACAGCACACAGAGACATGAAGAAGTAAACCAAGCCTCTTTCCAAAAGTTATGGCTTTATGTTCAACTTAGACTTAGGCCAAGGAATAGGGCTAACTGTTCAAGTTGACTACTAAAGCAGTTTGCCTGTCTCTCTGTCTTTACAAAAATCCTTCTTCCTTCCTCTGCACCACCACAGTAGCTTCCCATCTGATGTGCCCAATTTGGTATAATTTACTGATGACAGTATTTAGGAACGTTTAAGCAATGCCTTCCATGCCACCAACTTTTATGTAAGTTTACATTTTCCTTTTCCCTTGGCTTGAAAATAAAAAATATAGGATACCATCTTTCAGGAGCTGCAGACAAACCGTCTGCTCCCCAAAATGCAGCAGTTGAATGCTTCAGTCATTTAAGAAATGCCAATAGCTTATACATAACTTCCTTCAAAATAAATACCCATGAGGTCCAAAAAAAAAAAAAAAAAAGAAATGTGTAAATGTGTCTCTCCAGTTATATACACTCGCTTGATCCATGATCTAATGCTCCATAAAGTTGACTTCAGTGACTTACTCAAGGAAAAAAAAAAATGTAAAATTAAGGGCTGAAATAGGTAGTGCAGAAATCCTTTAATCTGTAAGAAATGAAGCTGACGATACATGCAAAGCCTTCCACCAGTATTTACAGAGTCACTGTCTGATCTGTTCCGCAGACTCAAATCACAGAGTCAAGGTATGTGAGCTGGTAAGCATTAAATATTATTCTGCCTGGAATACTGTTTCTTTTGGTACCATTACATATTTGCAATAAACCAAAGATATCAATTTTCTATGAGTTTGTGGGTACACTTGAAAGTGACCTCGTCTGGCACAAAGCAAATCTCCACTTTGTTTATATTCATGTTTAACCACTGCTGAGTCCGGGGCCACCAGCTTATCCCAAGGCTGAGATCATAGAAATATTGGAGCTCACATCAAAGCTGACCAGAGGCCTGAGACAATCAACACAATGACCTCATGTAAGAGAGGGTCTGAGTTCAACAAGCTGCATGTGATGCCTTTACATAGAGAGCCAGCCCATCTGAGCCGGGATTTCAGCATTCCACCTCACTGCTGCTTACCATGGCAGAACACAAAAAAAAAAAAAAAAAAAAGAAATCATTTTCATATATAACATCTACTAACAAAACCAGGCAGGAATAGAATCGTAGAATCATAGAATCATTTAGGTTGGAAAAGACCTTTAAAATCATCGAGTCTGAAGTCATATAGTTTATGCCCTATAGTTTCCCGAGCTGACATCAAAAGATTTCTAAGCTTAAACCACACGTATCACCTTGAAGAAAAAGTGTGTTCAGAGAACAAATAAACCAGAGACAAGAAAAAACACATGCATTTTCCTTAGCCATCTTATTTCGTGGCTATTTATAATATGTGACTAGCATGGAACAGTCTGTCGCTTGCTCTGCCAACTTTGTTTTGGGGGCTGAAAGAAAGATATTGGAGAGTGCCTGAGAGGGGCGTGAGCTCCTTTGAGCTTACATTTGCAGCAGCAGTTGGGTCAGGGGAGCTGGGAGGAGGACACGGAGAGCAGGAATTGCCAGGTAAGCCCCTGCTGCTAGCGAGCAGAAATTGTTTATGTGTGAAGACTGTCCCCAGGGAGACATTTGGACAACAGAAAAGTATTCTGTCATGGCTCAGGACAAAAGGGGTTTCTGTTCTCCTGAAACCTCTGGTATGTTCCCTTTGAGGAATTTCGAGTCCACCGCAATAATATTTCAGCATTTCTTCCACCCTAATTGAAAGGGAGACAAAAATGAGAGAAGACAGCACTGCAGCAGCACACTCAAATTAAGTGTAATTTTAAAAGAAAGTAGTGATGGTATGTTTTCAAAGTTTGGAATAAATTACCATAAACATGCACTTATGTAAAAATCAGTGTGTAGGGATGTTCTGAAATAATGGTTAAAGCAATCATCCATGTACTACCTATGGGCAGGATAGTGGCACTGTTTAATATGATGCCCCAAACTTCCCTTTATTCATACCCTCATTTTCTCTTTTTTAAAACACATTTGCCAAAGGTTGCTCATCCAAGAAAACATTTCCCTTGACAGATAATTGATTTCAGATTCAAAAACAAACAGAAATCCCAGTGGCAACTGACGCATCCACTGAAAAATTAGCTTTTGTGAAGTTCCAGTGATTTCTATTAGACAGGCAGATACCTGCGGTACCGTCCCTATGCCCTGGAAGAAGGATGTGAACTCTGAAAGGGGAAGATTTGAAATAACCTGCACCAGAATTTCCTGGCATTTACTATGCTCACGACAACCTGCTTAAATTTAGCCAAGTTATCCACGCTGGGAAAGGAAGGGCTGGGGGCAAAAGGAAGCCCACAAGTGTCTCCTGGGTGTCACCTGGGTGCCCTGCAACAGGATTTGGCAGGTATACATCGTGATTTTTTAAAAAGAGGGGGGAAAATAAATCAACTGAACCAGCAAACCCACCCTCCTCCTGAAGGGCATATGAACAAAGCCTGCTGCTAAAGGACATTTGTCTGGGCTGTAAATTCAAGCCCTCAAAAGCAAGGCCATGGCAAGATCAAGGCTGAGGAGCTCAGAGGAAAGGGAAGGACTTGTGCTGCGAGAGTGACGCTTCTGCCCCTTGGACTTGACTGCATTTGCTTGGAAGTGGGAAGACGCAGTCAAGGAGTCCGGGGCTGCAGTCAAGTTATTTAAAGCAAGCTTTGAAAACCCCAATTTCAAGGGTACCTAAGCACTTACAGATGCTGACTTATGCTCCCTGACATCATGAGTTATTAGACACTTCATCCAGCGAGGTGTTTGGGAAAACCCAAGCAGACATCTAAGTACCTTTGAAAATCATGTCTGCGTGGGGACCATATTACTTCTGTATTAATAATGTGGTGACCAACTTATTAATAAAAACAAGTTTTAACTGCTTTCATTCGACTGGACAAAACTAATAATAAAATAAATTAAAGGGATAATTTAGATGAAATTAATTATTAAGATTTTCTTATTTATTGAGTATATCGAGTGCTATTTTACTGAATAAATTAAATGTCTCTTAGGCACTCTTTGTAAATTTTCAGTCAAGCTTCCATTTTCATCTAAAGCCAACCAACTGGAACACTCATCTCTTTACAAAGAGCAGTATAAAAGATACAAAGTAATCAAAAATAAAATTTAAATCTATTATTTATATTTAGATTTCTTATTAAGGCCAGAGTTCAGTGAAAAATCTACTCTGGGCCACCCTAGGGACCAAACCACAAAGTACCATATAAAAGGTTCCCAAGAAACTTAAATAAAGGCATTTCCTAACTTTTTAATTTTTTTGTTAACCTGACTAGCTATTTGCTAACCCTGTTAGCATTCCTATATGATAACAGAACAAGTGAAAAGAAAATATTGTCTGAAGAAGCATTTCTATGCTAATGTCTTTCCAGAAACTCTGGGAGAAGAAATTTGGATTACTTTAATTTGAACATCCACCAAGCATTATAAACCTTCCTAGTCCAGTCATAACTACCTATGAATGTAAAAAACCTTCCTGTTTGTAAAACGAGATCACAAAATACATTTTCTTTTGTACCTAGACGAAAAAAAAAAAAAAAAAAAAAAAAGAATCCAATCTCACTTTGGAGACTTGAAGGGAGGAAAAAAAGTGCATTTGTTCTTCTTCCAATAGCCTCTATCACACTAGAGAGGTTCATAACAGTCCTGGAGATTTGCAGTAACAGCACCTTCAGAACAGAGGAGGTGGTGTTTTCTCCACATGCCACTTGCTAGAAGCCAAGAACATCCACAATTACCTGACTACGCTGTATTAAGGTCTGAGCCAAACCCCCTAGTAGCCACTCTCAGTGGATTTTGGAGGAGTCACTAAGTGAATAACTGATCCATTCAACTCAAATTCTTTACTGTATCTTTTTTTTTTATATCCCCCTACTAGTACAACCAGTCACCTATAGGTGATTTAGCCAGAAGTTGGGAAGCTGAGCTCTGGAAACCTATCAGTCCTGTATTTTCAGCTACAAGATGAAATATTCCTGCAACAGATGCTCCCTGGAGGGGTTCTATGCTCATGGCTCCACCAACACGTGCATGTCCCTAATTTCTGTGGCTATCACAACTCCACCAGAGATCTCCAAATGGAGGCCTCTTAAACACAAATGGTCTTTCAGCAGCCCCTGCTTGAAAGCACAATGCATTATGAATCTAACAGAGTAACAGTTTTACATAAAGCTGATTTTACCTCATCAGACATCTAATCTATAAGTGCAAGTAGGCTGACAACATAGGCTCTTCTCTCCTGTGGCAGGGATTTGAGCTGACAGCAGCACCGCAGAAGATTTCTCTTCATTGTAACACTTCTTGTTACTATGTAAAGAAGCTGGGCTTGCTAATGAAAACTACTTTTTTTGTGCCATTTTCAATTATAAGAAGATTTGTGAAGGGTTTTTGGAGATGTTGTGCTGATTCTTTGCCTCCCTACTACCTCCCGCATTTGTCTTTTTATTTCGTCTTTCATCTCCTTTCTGATGCCCCACATCCCATCATGCCACGCTGCACTGGTTAAATAAACCCCTAAATCTAGCTTTTGTCCAGCCCTAATCCTTTTATTTCCTAAATCTTATTTAATCCGAAGGGCTTCCTTTCATCTCTTTAACTGTCAGTTGGGTCACTACTGTTTCCTATCAACAGCTCCTGCAAATCCTGTATGGAGTTAAAAAGCTTTCAAGTGTTTCTATGATTCTCATTAGATCCTGCTCTCCCCGACACCTGCTAAAGAGCATATTGCTGCTGCTCACGCCCTCCTGCCTCCCCCCTCCCCGAGGCAGCTTGCACCTCACATGAGCAATAGTCACATTAGAAAGGGTTTCCCACTTCTTCTGGAAAAATCCCTGCCCTTGGTCCACCTACAGACATTAGCAAGGCTTGGTTAAATACGCGTTGTTTAATATAGTGCAGGAGGAAGAAGTTTTTACGTAGAAGGGGTCAGTGAGAGGGTCACAAGAGAAGCTTTCTCTGGTGCCATGGGAAAGGGGTTATCAGCTGGTTTTTCATGCATTAAATCGCTGTTCATAGGAAAAGATGCCTGCATTTCCCCCTTGAGCTCCTGCTTCTCCTCTTTGATGCCCCTCGCTGGCCAGTGGATCAAATCTGGGTCAATGGGGTGGGGGGAGAAGCAGCTTTCAAAAGTCACTCCCTGTAAGGAGCACCTATTTGCAAACACCCAGGAGGCGCCTGCAGCGAGGTCCTGCCTTCCCACAGCAAGATACTTCAGTGTGAGTCCTTCTGCCGGGTAAGATGCTGTGCAGGTATCGCAGTGAGAGGACACCTCAGTTCTCACCCCGCTGACCTGCAGACCAGGCGTGCCAGCCCTCTGCTCCTGGCCCTCAGGGGCTCGGAGCAGCTCCTCACCCTCTGCCCTGCTCTACAGCTCTCAGAGAGATGGTACAAACCCCTTACACATCCCCTGCTCCTCACACCCTCCCACGGCACAGGTGGCAGCCGTAAAAGCCAAAGCCTGGAGCTGGCAAGCATAGAAATACCATCCCTTCCAAAGGGAGGCAGAGCTGCTGTTGCTACACCGTTGTGGGAGAGAAGTGCTTACCAAGCCACCCAACCATCCTCCAAAAGCTCTCAGTGATTTTAAAGAGGCCAGAGATGACAGGTCTCTTTGGCATCCTACTGGACAAATAGCCCAGAACATCAGATGTCATTTAGTGGTTCACAGATTCCAAATAAAATACGTGGGATTTATTTCCATTTTTTCTCCATCAGGCAGTGGTAAGTGTGAATACAAACACCCTAACAACACCAGGATTAGTGTACTTACAAAGCAATGAGCACCCTGGTTTCTTACCAACAGACACCATGTACTGAGAAAAGGACCATTCAAAGCCACCATTTGGCAGCATCTTGGGTCATAGCTGTCAGGTGGAGAAGAGCAAGTGCCTGTAGCCCTCCATTTGCAACCTCCAATGACCATGTCAGGGGACAGGGAAAGGCCAGTGTCACCCTGCAATGCCACACTCTCCACAGCTACCTCCAGACCCTGCACTTTGCTGGCTCGTAAGCAGTCTTCTCCACATTATTCATGTGCTGAAAGCTAACCATTTATACCACTTGGACAATATCCATATCTTCAGATAAATGAGATTTTTTGGATGAAGTACAGAGACAAATGGATACTGGCAGTGACACCATAGCCAACTCCCTCTCCCTCCCTCCCCATGCAGGTCTGCCCCTGCTCTACTCTGCAGCCTGGGCAGCTGAAGCCCCAGCATGCAGGATGGCATCCTCACCCTCAGCTGGGGTGAAGCAGCCAGATCAGTCACTCAAAACATGGCATGAAGGCCGCACCTTGAATACTGTGCTCAGTTTTGGGCCCCTCACTACAAGAAAGACATTGCATGTTGCTGGACCATGTCCAGAGGAGAGCCACAAAGCTGGCGAGGGGTCTGGAGCACAAGTCTTATGAGGAGCAGCTGAGGGAACTGGGGTTGTTTAGTCTGGAGAAGAGGAGGCTGAGGGGAGACCTTATCACCCTCTACCACTACCTGAGAGGAAGCTGTAGCAAGGTGGGGATCAGCCTCTTCTCCCTGGTAACAGACGATAGGACGAGGGGGAATGGTCTGAAGTTGCACCAGGGCAGGTTTAGGCTAGACATTAAGAAAAACTTCTTCACAGAAAGGGTGGTCAGGCTCTGGAATGGGCTGCCCAGGGAGGTGGTCGAGTCCCCATCCTTGGAGGTATTTAAAAGAAGGATAAATGAGGTGCTTAGGGACATGGTTTAGTGGTGGGATGGCAGGGTTAGTTTAACAGTTGGACTTGATGATCTTAAGGGTCTTTTCCAACCTAGACGATTCTATGATTCTATGAATGGCTTTCCTGAACTCTAATGTTAAATCGCGCTCAGAAGGTAAAAGCTAATCTCCACCTCACTTCTGTTTTGCCCGGTGTACTTCCAGCTTTGACTATGGATCCTACCTCCTCTTCCCCCCAGCTCCCAAACACCAGCACCTAAAGCCTACTAAGAAAGTCTGGCATGGGATTTCATGCTGAATGCTCCCACACGGACCCGCTGTACGCAACCAGTTAAACTGGCTAGGTGGCTGCTGCCATCCACAGCTGCTCCAGTTTACGCTCAGAAGCAAAGTTGTTATTTGCTTGCTTTTGCACAACAGGAGCCTTATCTCTCCACAGGCGTGCAGTAGCATGCCTGCCTCCTTTGCACTACCGCGCTCATGCCTTAGACAGGGTGGGCCAAGTAAGCTTAGTCAAGCTGCAGAGGCTTCTAGCTATGCTGAACTGCTGTCTGAGAAGGCAAGAGCAGGATGAATGGGACTGTGAAACTAGCATGGGAACACAATAATGGTAAATTTATCCTCACTGATCTCTTTTTTGTAATGCTTACACAAAATCTTCTAAAGCTTCTAATTAGATTTTGCTCAGCGTGAGTGCAGTGTTTTACTCATGTAATAATACTCTAACAAAGTTAACTAAGAGCTACAAAATTCAGAGCTGGATTTTTAAAAAGTCTTTTAAAACCACAACTGTCTTGTTCTGAATGTTGAACAACCTGCCTCGGGATCCAGAATCCAAACTTTCCTCCAAGCCAGGTACCAAACACTGCTACCTGGAGGGCCATGCACCACCCTTGCAATCCGTTGCTCCAGTGTGGATGTGATAACAGGACCCAACCCATCCAACCCTCCCTGAGGCAATTTTCCAGCATCGTTCTGGAAACTGCAGTGAGCTAGGGATGACCACAATAAGCAGCAGAGACAGGACCATCCTGCTTTGGTGGGAGAAGAGCTGAGCTGTGTAGATGTGAACTATCTGCCTGTTCCCCTCCACACCAAGCACCTGGCTGGGTGCCCAAGCCTGGCTATTGCATTTGCTTAGTACTGACAAAAGCAGTAAAGCAGAGCAAGAAGTTTCGGATCTCACCAGTCACTTCATCATCCAGCAAAGAGTATGTGGTTTCATCTACCAAATAAAACAATTTATTAATGAAAGGGGAGTTCTCTCAGAGAAAATTAAATAGAAGTTGCTGTTTAAGAGCATAGACAAAACCAAAAGCTTAAGCATGACCTTCCTGAGCAGAAAGTGATGTGCACATGGACTTTGATGCTTTTCTGGGTGGGGATATAAATACCTGAAAGGACAAAGATCATAAAAAACAGGTGAGGGGAAAAAAGGTAAGAAAAATAAAGTGTCCAACACCTGTAAAACTAAACATGTCTGAAATATTACACAAATAAAAAAAAAAAACCTAAACCCACAACCCAAAAACATTAATACATATAAAGGAGAATCACAGAACTTTCAAGGCAGAGCATGTTTCATCCAGCAGCAAAGGTCCTGTCACCCCTTGAGTCAATCAATACAAGGTAAGGAAAACTCTATTTTCCTGTGATATCTGTGAAGGCAACAGGCAGAGGAGGAAACATCCAATGCAGCCAATATCTAAAATTAACACCACTAGTCAAAAATCAAACTGCCACTTCATAGGGATGTGATATAAAGAACACAGGTCGAGTGTAATTTGAGCGTGGTAGCTTAAAGCTGGAGGGCAAAGGGTCCTGCTGCCCTCCGAGCCTGACAGAGGAGATCTGCGGAAATACTACGTCGAAAGAAACACCATAACTGGTCTGTGGGGTTATGGCGGTGTGTGTTGGTATGAGATGGACTTGGGTGGCTAAGAAGTGGTAGCACCTGCACTTACTCTGCAGCTGGTAGAAGGTTGGAGAACCATAGATAATGTGAAGGAGATTATATCAAAATTCATAACTACTTTATCATCTCCAAACTTGTCACTTCAATGTGAAGTTACATGAAAGAATAGAACTGTGTTAATATTTGGAATGTAGGAATGTTCCAACTTTCTCAAGACCCAGCACTTCCAGCAACAAGAAGGATAGCAGTATAGCCCATTGGTTCTTCAAAGTTACCTGGAGACCAGTTTTAAGTCAAGAGACCTGCTATGGTATATTATCTCATCTTCAACAATATCCATCCCACGTGCACACAAAACGTTCCAATATATCAGCAAAGTTCCTCACTCAGAGAAGCAACAGTGCAATTCCCAATGCTTAACAAAATGCAAAGTGAGCAGAAGTGTTAGAAGTAGGAGGCGGACCTGGCAGATCATCATTTGTGACCCTGGTATTTTTAATCAGGGTTGTGGTAATATTTAAAAAAAACACAGAGGAAGAAAACACCAGACATAAGGCTCAAAATCTGCCTTAAAATTTCTAACATGTCACGTAATTGCCTATAAGCTTAGGTAATGTTTCTGTTGCACATTTGCTACGTCTGTCATGGCCCCCAGTTCAGAAAGCACACAGGCACAAGCAGCACCTAGGCATATGCCACAAGCACTGGCAAGTTGGAGAGAAATATAAAAGCAAATCCCACAAATCCTCATTTTTCATCTGGATTCACTTTAGAGTCTTTCATATCCTGAGATCATCCTTCTCCAGGAATTACATGACTTGCCCTTTACCAGTGCAGTTCACAAATAGTAAATGTGTTTCATAACAGAAAGCTGGAAGGGAAGGAAAATAATCGCAGTTGGGTCTTGAATTTCTTTTTCATTTTTGATGAAAAATTTGAAATTATTTTTCCCACTCTTTTTTTTCTAAATTATGAGGAGAAACACTTAATGTTTTATGATAACTCGACCTTTGGGTCACCGATGTGACATGAGGATAAATCATGACCAGGTAAATAGGACACACAAACACCTTATCTGGAACACCTCCAGCCCAAATTAGGAGGCATGAGTAATTTTGCTGAGACAGAAGAGGAACTAATGTGAATTTTCACCAAGCCACTCAGAAAAATGATTTACAACTTTTGGATTATTTTGGCACTTTTTTTGTCTGTGTTGAGCTCTCCTGATGGAGTGTGTTCACCCAGTTTCCCATCACACTTGGCAGGCCTAGAACAGTCACGCAGCCCACATGGGGTCATGGTAAGAAGCTGGGATTTTAGCTGCTTGCCCACTGCACTGTCACATGTCAGACATGCTGAAACGGGACTGTCAGTGCTTGCTCATTAGGTGGAGAAACAGTTTAGCAAGATCTGAGAAAGCATCTGTAATTTTGGATTCCCATCAAAAATCTGTCACTGTCAATGACTTGGGCGCTTGTGCATTAATCCAGTATTTTTCCAGGAAGCCAGGTTTGCCGTCCTGGAGCATGAAGCCACTTTTCTATCCGGAACAGTAGCAGGGGCAGTAGAGATGCCTAACGATAGCCTCCTTGTGATATGGGGACTATTCAAACAGCAAAATGACCCTGCCCATCCTAAACAGCACCAGCCACCAGGTCTGGCTCCAGCAGCTCGAGCGGTCCTGCAGTTGGACTTCAAGCTCTCTGGGGTGCCTCTGTTCACCCTGCTAAGAATGTGAGCATTTTAAGCTACTTGTGATAATGCAGTTTTGGGGATGGGGAGCTTCTTGTAAGCCTACTGTCAGACTCACTTCATGTGCACTGTTAAAGCTGTCTGAAATAAAATTGAGTGTAGCAGCAATTGTAGATGATGAGATATACAGCAGAAAGAAAAGTATGATTCTAAATGCTGCATGTATGGGTTACAGCGTGGACAAGTGCATCTTATGTCAGGTGGCTGAACAGTTTTAGATTAAAGCCTTTCAGAAAACTGTCAGCACTGTGTGCGGGTAACAGTTCAAAATGCTAAAGAGTTTATAGGCTGCGATATACACTGTGGCGTTTTGTGGTAAATACAAACTTTACTAAACACAAGCTCGTAAAACTTCCCATTGTAAACACAACTTCTCTTGTAGAGTTCGTAATTGCTATTGCTGCCGTATTCATCATCAAATTATATGTATCATTCAGCCAAGGAAATGCTGAGTAAGGTCATCAACTTGCTGTAGTTAAAAAAGAAGAAAAGAGGAAAATGGGTAAATAATATCACAGAAAGGATATATATGCCACAGAGAAATGAAATCCTTTCCACCGTTCATGTTGCCAACCAAATGTTTTTCTCTATCTCTTTCTGTCCTTCGTACCATCCTGGATGCGGGGGACGACCGCATCATTGCTGAAGTTGTCCGGGCAGCTCAGCCTGGCCTCATCAAAGCAGCCTGACAGAGAACTGCAGCATTTTCCGGGGAGTACAGGACCATTTCACAGCTCCCTGTGAACAGGCTCAATCACAGCACTGTCTGCTTTGATCAGGCCTCCCTCCCGAAGCATCTGGATGGAGCCTCAGACAAGAGATGCTCAGAAAAGGAGTTGGCTGCTTGCCCTGCTGCAGCTGAAGAATTTGAGTGGGGCAGAGGGGACGGGGGGGATGGGGGATGCGTTATTTCCAGTGGAGGGAGAGATGCAGCCAAAAGATATCCCAGATATGAAGATTTATCGTCATACAGAATCAACATTTTTACTTACAATGGGAGGTAGGAGGGGCTGGGATAGATTGCTTGGGTTTTGAAAGGTCTTACTCCATCTCCAGATCTAGTGGCTAAATCTAGCCAAATCTGGGCATAACTTCTTCTCTTGTGCTGGGAAAATTCATGGGATTTATGTAACAGACTCAAACCCAAACCAGGCCCAGTTCTCCACCAGAGTTATTCGCACTGTGCAGCCATTCACAGGGACAGAGGGTGCACAGCGGGCATGCACAGGGTGCCTCTGTCAGCCTTTTAAATCCAGTCTGCACAGGTGCAAGCAACACAGGGTACAAAACAGTTATGAACTGTTTCTAGCCCCACAGGCCATTGGGTTATGATGTTGTAATAAAGCCTGGGAACACAGCAAGCAGATGTCAGACTGACCATGGCGTTCCTACGTGAGGGACCAAGCACCAATTTACCTGAGAGATAGAGGTAGGGGTCAATGTTGTAGGGAGGCTGTAACCCACGTATTAGCACTCCTCGGAGCAGCCCGTTCACACTCCCACATCACAAAACCGAGGTGCAGCCATGTGCAATTGCAATGGCACTTAGTATGTGCCGAGGGTGGACACTGCCCTGACTGGTATGGATGGGGACCCCTGCACTGCCCTTGGTTGGACCCCACAGTCATGAAGAGCATCCGGGCTGGGCCACATGTACAGGAACAGGAATCTCTCCGGTCAGATGTTTTCCTCTCTTGTGGAAGCAGTGGGTTGTAGGGACATGTCTCAGCTCTGAGCTAGATCACATGGAGAAGCAGGATAACATATTCAGCTGCTCTCCCACCTCCTCTGCACACAAGACCGCAAATTGTCTACTGTTCTTTATTTTCTTGCACATCATTTCGAAGACTTACAATCGCTAAGTCGCATGTTTGCCAGAATTTAAGCAATGCTGACATTTAGAAATGGCACTGCAATACTTAGGCACAGCCACATCTTTTTGCATAGGATTGCAACAAACTGCAATACTTGCATCAACATGGCCATCACACATACCAAAGGTTCTTCTGAGCTCTGAGAAACCCTGAAACTTGCTGCTTCAGTACTAGTTCACTGCTCAGTAATCACCAAGATATGTGGTAGATGAAAGAGCTCATCCCCTTGCTCTCTTTCACTCACAGCTTCTGTGTTTGCTGCCGAACACTGAATCACCCTATTGTGAACTGCTAAGCCTTTGGGACCATGGGAGTAGAGCAGTCAAGGCACTGGCTCTTAGTAGTTGCTCCAGTGCTGTGGGAGAGAAGCAGAAATGCCTTCTGGAAAATGAACCACATGTAAGTAGAAAGAAAAATAAACTGACACTTTGAGCTTTACAGAGCCCAGGATGCTATCCGTGCGGCCGTCCTCACCAAAGAGTGAAAACGTGGAATCTCCCTGCGTCACAGCCACAGCCTTAACCGGAGACTTCAACCATATTCAGTAACACAAACTGCCAAGCCCTGCCCAACCCACCGCAAGGAGCCAGCCTCTGCAGCAGCGCTGGCTCTGAGCACCCACAAGCGATCATACATTCACTCCTATGCAGGAAATGGGGTACTGCCTATGATGAAAGGAGGGTTTACCCCCCTTGAACCTGGTATTTGCCTAGGAGGCAAACAGGGGCCAGATACAAGAGCCTCAGATATTCCCCTTCATTGCTTTCATGTGCACTAAGTCAGAGATAAATCAGCACAACCCTGCTGGTACCTCAGCCAGAGGCAGGAGCACCGGTGCTCCAGGTGCCCTCTCCTCTCTGCTGCTCACGTACTGGAGGTAGGAAAAGTTGTTCTTGGCAGAAATTCCATGGGCATCTCTGCCTGCAGAAGAGGCGAGAGAGCTCTTGGGAGCCTTTAAGTCATTCAAGTTTCTGGAAAACAGCAAACTTTTGCAACACAAGATTTAGCAGCGCCTCAGAGAACTTAAAGCAACTCTATTTCTAAATATTTGCTCCACCAAACTCAGTTGAGCTGCTACGGTACTTGCATCCCCTGAGAATGGGGCCGAGGTGGATCCAACCCAGGCTGACACAATCCTGCACGTGTATTCCAATCTGGCCGTGATTTTTGCCAGTGCCACTTCAGTTGCAGGCGGCAATGGAAGAATTCCTGTCAGGGCATTTTATTGGCATAGATGTCTTACGTATTCTTTTCTCTGCTACGGGAGACACCAACTACAGCTGGTCAGCAGAGTAGAGAAAAGCCTACCTGTTAGAAAAAGCCAATCTTGTGAGTCCTGCAGTCAGCACATGGTGCTTACAGGGTCTGCGTAAACCTCTGAAGCCCAGTCCTTTTTCCTGGAGCCTTTGTCTGAGGATCTTGGAAAGGCAGCACAAAAGAGAGAGAGAGTCCGGTACTGTTACAAAAAAGAAACCATGAGACCAAATTATTTCTGAGACAGAAAAATCTAGAAGACAACCTTGGATAGATAAATGAAGATGTAAAATATTGCCCCAGTAGCTGAGCTTGAGACTCCCAGAAGCTGTTGGGGGAAGACATGTGGTTAGCCATGAGGGGCAGAGCCATGGAGGCAAGCCTCACCTTTAGAAACTAGAGAGCAAATATTTCTCTCTTTTGCACTGCTTGCACTTTAACATCACCAGTTCCTGAGTTTTAGTCAGGATTGCTCCTTATTCTCCTTAGCAACCATGTCACAAGCTCTGACAAACTTTTTAACAGGGTTTGGCTGCACAGGATGCTCTTCAGACCTGCACTTGATGCGAGGTAGGCAGCTTTGGCAGGATGCTGTCCTACCCTATTGCCCTTTCCTCTGACATAAATTTTCTTCTCAGGAGCAAGCTGTGTTATAAATTCAAGGAACGGAAGCAGAGAAGGATTTAGCTACACAAAGCATGGTAGATTGCATGTTTTCCAACCTACACACCAGATAGCAAGGGACTGTTCATGCGTTCGGTAGCTGAACAGCAGACAGACATACCCCTCCATCCCTTCTCAGGGCTCTTAAGCCTTGTGAATGAAACACACAAGTGCAGAATTCATGTAAATGCCATAAAAATTCAAAAGCTGAGCTAAAACCTAGCGAAGCAAACCAAGGCTGTGCGGCTTTGCTTTGGGGAGGGCATGGAAAAGAAAATATAGATGGGAGGCTTTTCAGAAAAGATTCTCCCAGAAAGTTTATAACAATTTCAGGTTTTGGGGGGGAAGTCACAGCTACAAAAAGGACCTCTATCACACAATCTCAGCATTTGTTTTCAAAGCAAAATAGACATCAGCATAAATTAATAGCATATATGTCCTGTAAGAAGAGGGTGTGTTTGAGCAGAACAGCGGGTTTTTTTTCATTCATAATAAAGCCGTGGAACATTTTCAAACCTCATGAAAGAGTCGGTTCTGGGTGGGCTCAAGTATTGGACAAAGATTAAGATACATCTTTGCTACAGCTAAGCTTGCACTTGAGAATTTGAGTTCCTGTGTGGTTTACTGCCATAACCCACCTCCATCCCTTCCCTCTGCGTTACGGTGTCCTCCTTTCCAGCTGCACATCCCTCGCACAGCAGCCGGCAGTCCCGTCGTGCCCTCCTGCTCACTAGGCTTTTACTCACATGCCTGTACCCAGGGACAGCTGCTGATACTGCTGCTAAGTGAGGGTTCATGGGCACTTTTTCTGCCCCAAGCCTCTTTCCTAAGAAAGCGTTGATGTCGGCAGGTTCATTGGCTGCTCCGTGTTTGGTACCCTGGTGGGGCGACTTGCATGTGCCACGAGAGCCCCGGCATTGACAGCCATGGGGGTGGATCAGAGCTTGAGCTGTTACAATGCACAAGCTGCTGGCTGCATCACTTCTGCTGATAAAAGAGCATTCATTCTATACCCACATGTGTGCCAGGATTTACCTTTCAGCAAACAGACCAGCCCCCACGGCTCACTAAAGCTCAGCCACCTGGAAGAGCTAGAGCAGGGCTGGGGTGGGCATGGACTAACTATCTTCCACTCATCTTTTCTCTTTCCCCTTGATAGAGAAACTTTCTTACCCAAGGATCTATCTTCCCAAACTTGTATATTTATACAACTCTGATGCATCCCCCCCCTCCCCTTTGCAGGATGTTCAGAGGAAGGTATCAGCACAGGTATGTGCATACACCTCCTACGTTCAGGTGCACACATTAACCACCTCTACCTCTTTCCTGCTTTAGACACCATATACAAGACTCTCAGGCTTTAAACCCTGCACATGAGACATTTCATGTGGCCTCCGTCAATACACCTTTTGCACCACAACAAAGCTTTGTGGCTTTCACCACCATGGAAGACTAGGGTGCTCAAGAAGATGACTCTGGGTATGGTTCCTGACCTGAAGTCCAGTGAAGCCAATAGCCATCCATCCCCCTCTACAGGGCCCTGGGGAAGGATAAGACTTTGAAGCTCACCAGGAAGGTTATAAAACTCAGTGGGGAAGATGACAAACAGCTGGAAGACTTCTCATCTGTGGAAAGGGCAGTCGCTTGGTCATCTCCTCCAGTTCCCAGAGCAGCAGCATCACAGAGGGGGAAAAAAGCAGTCTCTCTGGTAATTAGATCTCAGGCCATTCGCATGTCCAAGCCAAAACCTTGAATTTCATTTCATACATTGATAAGGCACACCAAAACCTCAGCAATTGATGTCATGCAAAAATCCAGATAAGCAGACCGAAGCCACAGGTGCTGCTGAAGAAAAACAGTGCTCATGTTTAAGATCATATTCACCTTTTGACGGTAGGGTGGGAGGGAAAGGAAACAACAAAGCTACAATGAAGGCAACCGATGCTTTAAAATAATATTATTTCTAACAATATGTCAGGCTTTTCAGAGAAACCATACTTATTTTAGCAAACTGTTTCTTGGTGAGCTTTTACAACAGGAGCGGAAGGAGAGCCACTGGACCACATCCCACCACCTCCTGGGATGGTGCAGAATGAGAAGTGTTGTTGCTCAAAGACTGGGGTAAGGGAAGGCTTCGTAATCTTTTCCTCCCATCTTAATTCACAGCATCAGAGAGTTCCTCATCCACTGCTGCTGATCCTGCACATTGCAAGAGCTCCGAGTCCAGCTGAGCGCTGGTAACTCCTGGATCCTTCCCCAGAAACCTCTTCCTCTAGAAAAACAAGTTCTTCAGATTAAAGAGAAATATTTAGAGAAGCAGCAGGACCCAAGAGATAAAAAGCTGCTCTGCTAACAGGAGACTAGGTGCTCTATTCACAGATGCATTTCAGGTACCGGTGCAAAATAATTACTTTTTCTGAGCAGTCAGTCATTTTGGCAAGAACAAAGGCTAGCACAGAAAGTCAAAACTTCCTTGCTGAGCTTGGGTAATGTCAGTTTACACGTATTTATAATTTTTATTTAATTTATGTATGGGTACATAAGTTTTAAAAGCAGATAGAGAGTATTCAAAGGTGCTAACCTACTCTTTAAGATATTCCTGCTTTCTTTTTGTGTATCATGGTGAATTATTTCATTTCATTACATTCTAGAGATAAAGAAACCACCAAGAGTCAGTATATGAAGCTTTTTAAGATGATATGAAAATATCAAAGCAGCAGTATAAAAGCATTTCTACGGTTCTGCTGACTTCAAATCAAATCAGCTTCAGCAGTTGACAGTGGGATGACATCGCTCTGCCATGTTAGAATGCAAAGCGAATGTCATCTCTGTACAGATTTCCCTTACGGGGCTTGGACTCCAACTGCAAGATTTTCATACACATAAATGCAGCCTCCACCAGCCCTTCCACTCAGCTCTTAACTTCAGGATTAGTTCCTGCTGTTCTTCAAGCAAACTGAGTGCGACTACTGAACAGGCACGCTGGGTCAGGCTGTGTGCAGTGCAAAAGAGCTCACATTTAAAAGAAAATTGGTGCCAGAGGAAGTAAGTTGGAAGATCAGTACTGTGGCCCCAAAAAGACCCACCAGAGCTGTCAGCAAGTGAGGGATCTGCTAAAGCATCAAGGAGTAATATTAAGATTAATAATGAAATGAATTTTTGCAAGATTTTCAAAGCATAGAAAAGATGTCTGGAGCAATCGCCTGTGACAGAACGGGAGAGAAATAATCATAGGGCAAGGTCAGTGCAAGGAAAAATGAGCTTCACTGTGAAATGGCACCTTAGCTCAGACAAACTGATTTTCTTATACACATATAAGTTATACTAAATAGCTATCCCAAGACCTTAATGGAAAAAGTGGTGTCCTTGTTTACTGAATCACTGAAGAAATTTAAGCACCCTGACATTTTGCAATTAAAAAATAACAATAATTTGGGGGCAAAAATTAAGCTAGCTGAAGGCATGGTTTAATTTGTCAGCAACTTTAGCCCAGCACAAAAACCAAAATGCATTCTGGCAAGGGGAAAAAACAAACCTCTTAAAGGAAGTTGTTTCTCAAGTTGTATATTCATGTGTTAAGAATACAGTATGATTACAACAGGGAGCCAAAAGCCGAATTTCATTAATTTCATGAGTTTATGAAGCAGTTGGTGCCTCTAGACCTGCTCATTTCTCTTTGTGCCATTATCCTTTGTTGCTCAGTTACTACTCTTTGTAATTACCTGCTAATGGAATGCTCAAAAAAATCCCAAACAAACCAACCTCCTAGTCTATGAATAAAGAGAAGAATTTTCAGAAGATGTTACCTCCCCCTCTGCCTCCTCCTGCAGAAATATTATGTTAAAGAAACCCAGAGCCAGGACTGGTGGGAAGTCTCCAGTCCTGGGTAGCTTTGTGGTGGGCTCCCACTGGAGACATCAGGCTTACGTCTCAAGTCAGAGGAAGGTGGCATCCCCCCATCCCCGTCCCAGCATTTCCCTCTTCAACCCATGCCCAAGCTGGGCAGGATCACCAGTCCACATGGCAGGCTGGCTGCTTGAGACACCCAACAGCCTCAAAAATCCCCTCTGATGGAGGTCTTCCACAGAGCCAAAGAGCTTTACCACCCCACAGGTGCCCAGCAGCCACCTTTGCACTGCCTCACGTCTGTCCCAACATGGATCCCATTGCAAACCCCCCCCACCAGCGTCCCCTCTCCTGCTCTCCTTGTGCAAGGAGACAGCAAAAAGGGAGGAGGCTTGAGGGTGGAACAGTTGTTTATACCCTTGTGCAGGGGAAATCTGGGATTATTTATGGAAATTCAGATGTTGCTAAATAACAAATGCTCTTCTGAAAAGGAAAAATTCTTTTGTTTTGGGGGTGAGGGGGTTGAGGGGATTTTTTTTTTTAATGAGGTTTAGAAAAGAGAGTTGAATATTTGCTCCAGAATGTAGAGGAACTACACTGAAATAAAACAAATGTTTCTTGGTACATGCATTACATGTGGCACCTATTGTCACTGGACTTTGTGGGCACACCAGCAAAACATGAGAAAAACAAGATCCCCCTCTTAATTGCCAAAAAATAAACAAAAATTAACTAGGACTTTATTACCAGTTTGGTCTGTGCCCTGTTCAGAAAACTTGTTCCATCTCATGCTATTGCTCTGCTAAGCGTGGCAGAAGAAAGGGACATGCATATAATAAGCAAAGAATTACAACTACACTGAAATCAAAAACTTCACATTTAAAACTTAAACAATAAAAATGCAGAGTTCAGCAGCAGATGGAAACCCCAGTTAATTCCTCCAGCTCAGCCATACCAACTGCTCCTCTGCAGGATCAACATAGCCCTTCTCCAAGTTTGCTGCATAAACACATATACCACAGCTCTTATGTCATCTTCTTGCTCCCGGTGGTGGTTTCAGACAAACACCTTCCTGTTGGATACCACAGTCCACCCTTGGTACAGTTAAAAAAACTTCATATTTTACTGATTTGACTGTAAATGTCCTGGGTTTTTTTTCTAATATCTGGCCCCCGTGAAAGAAATTCCTTGAAGCATGAGCATTTTTCTCATTGTAACTTCAACTCTTAACTTAAAATGTTGTTTTTCCTTAGAAATACAATGTATTTGACCACATCATCTCCTGCTGGAAAGAGTTCACTCAGTTTTTTCCAGGATTTAACAGTGCAGGGGCATGAGTTACCACTGCGACAAACAACGTGCCCAGACTAAACATTGTAATGTAATGAAGCTGATCTGCTACAGGTTCTAAAGAACATTTTAGATGCTCAAATCACATGACTAACTTTGATCAAAAGGGTTTCTTTTCTGTGTTATTTAAAAAAATTAATTTCACAGCATGACCGCAAAAATATATCTATATATCAGTAAGAACACACTGAAAATAAATAATGAAAAATATGAAGAATAAAGAAACACTTTCATTGCTCTAGAAAGTGTTTGTCTACTAATAGTAAAGCAAAAAGATGTGCCCCTCATTTTGGATGTAACATGTTTACCAGAGATGATGACATATCACGGAAGGGTGATGGAGAGAGGGCCAGAGCGCACGTAGCCACAGCTTATGCACTGCTAACTGTGGTAAATATTTAATTCTGTATATTTAGAAAACTAAGAGAGCACACACACCGCGGTGCACAGCCCACCCAGAGCGCTCTCAGCCCAGCAGCCCAGCACCAGGAGTCTGGATGAGGAGGCTGCGGTGGAGGTCCTCTCCCCATCACCTTCCTACCATCTCCTCACCGGCAGCAGAAACGCTTCGTAGCAACATCGCATCATCCTCTGGAGGAGGATGGAGATGGCAGCACCGGTTTAAGGAACTAGGATAAACCCAGACAGTGTGTGCTAAATGCCCCATAGTCCACGGAAAGTTTGGTGGCCACACAAGTCTTTATCATGGAGGCTGAAGTTTCAGTCTGGAAAAACCAGATCACAGACGATCATCGAGCCATTAATGGTCATGTCTAAACTTTTGAAAACAAAGGGTAGAGATTTCAATAAATAATAGAGATATTACTAAGTCATATATGCAAGACTTTAAAAACCTTTAATACATAGGCAAACAATAAAAAAAGGCATTCATGATAGCAACTGGACACACTCTTCACCAGCATCTACCTTGAAGTACCCAGAAAGAAATAATCAAAGAATTATTTTTGCATGTGTTTTTCACACATGTTTTACACAAAGTAAACTTTCATGGAAGTTTACTCTGGTTTATTTTTTCTATGATTTGAACTTCTACCCATTGCATCACCTCTAAACAAATGCAGAAGCACACTGTAAAGCAAGAACTATGTTGTCCCTAGATCTTCCAGAAGGGATAATATGAGCACACATCAAACCCAAAGGCCAGGAGCCACACAAAATATCTTTTCATCATATTTCTAAGGTATCAATGCCTGAATCCAATCAGCCTGAAGCAAACAACCTGTTTTAGTGATTATGTGGGTAGATTTTATAAACAGAAAATATCAGGTAACTTTCGAAATAACCCAAAGATTCTCCCTCCACAGCGCAAATGTTTGAGCAAAGCTAAGGATGTTTGAAAGGATGGCGCAGTGTGGATCAACACATGGATCTGCTTTGGAGAAACTGTAGCTAATTCCCTCCAAGACTTCCAAGTCATTCTTGAGGAGACATGCAGTGGCATCTTTTCTAAACACCTTTTTTGTTTTTAAAATACCTTCATGGCCCAAATCAGCACTTTTTAGTGGAATATGCATTGATTTAGTGGGAGTTGGTGATTTAGTAGTCAACTGATGACACTAACAGACTAGAACTTGGGAGACTCAGAGTCTAAAAATTCAAGTCTGCTCTGTCACAGATTTCTAGAGTGACAAAATCCCATTTAGGATATGTCTACACTGTGAAATATATCCCAAATCAGCACAGGCCCGAAGCAGCTTATCTGTACAGCAGGACATATTCAAGGCTACCCTATAGTGCCTCCAGACTGAGTCTATTCACCTGCAGCTCCCCTGCCTGCACCCTGAGATGCTCACACATGGAGTCCCTGCCCAGCAGTGGGTGGAAAGCACAAACTGAGCCACAGTGGGACGTTTGGATACCTCTCACCCCACACCAGCATCTCTACTGACTGTCACCTTCTTTCCACACCTCTCCTCCTGCGTGGCTGCAGCCGCCACCTCCAGAAGGCTGAGCTATACGACCCTCATTCCTTATACCCTTCCCCTTGACACAGGTCAGGCTGGGCTTAACAGCTTCTGTAGGCATGCCACGAAGTCTATTTCCAGTCTGCAAATTCACAGTAATGCTTACCTCTCTTCACAGCTATGCTGAGAGCAGATGTACCAATGGATGCAAAGCACCAGACTTTATGGCATGCATAAGGGGCTGTGTAAGGAACCAAAGAGATTTGGGACCCCAGGTGCAGTATCAAACCATACGACATGGAGTTTACATCTTCTTTTTCCTGTGGTGCTTTTTTGCTGCGAACTTTTTTCTCCAGCGTTGTCAATCCAGCAATTTTCACCAAGTACACTTCGGGGGGGGAGGGAGCGGGGGGAGGAAAGGCAGAGAAGCAAAATGAAGTTTGCACTGAGATGACTGAAATGTACAAAAAAAAGAGATTGTAAGTGAATTTTTGTAGAGAATTATTTTATTGAAAGCCAGGGGCAGTGAAGTGCAGAGAAGCCTTTCACTAAGACATCCAGGCTCTCTGTAGCTCCAGTTTGTAAAAACACCTCGGTCTCTCCTAGCTCAGCACAACCATCCCTGGGCAGGTGGAAACTACAGCCCGCAGCAGAGCAGCAGTGAGCTGGCATGGTATTGCGTTAAAGGTTAAAGTAATGTGGAGTGATGCCCAATTCATGGTTATAAGTCTGGTCGCGTTCAGTGTACTGAACTATCACGATTACGGATGCACAGATAACGTGACACACCTTCAGTCTAGTCATGTTCCATGAACTACCACAGCCACGCTCAAAGAGTTTGGTCATGTTCAATGAGAACTATCATGGCTGGATTAATGATTAGTCCAGTTTATTAAAGCAACAGATACACAGGTTCTTTTGGATTGCCGGTGATAAATTCACTGTCTGCAAAGCACGTGCAAATACCAAGAGTATGAGTAACACTGCCTGGCTACAAACGCATTAAGAGATATAAAGCAACTCTATAGAGATTTATGGTTCCCGGGAAGGCACTTGGTATAACCAAGTGTTTGAATCTTACCCAAAGGCATCCCGATGTGGGGGAAGAGAGGCTCAGCCCGTCAACTGATCCCAGAACTCAGAGTGGTACAGGATGATGGTATCTTCCCTAACACACGGCGGGACAGGGCTGCAGGAGCCAGGCAGCTGGCACAGGCACCACGGTGCTGCCATCCCTCCCATTGCTCCAAGGGTACAAATCAGATGACAGTAAGAACCGAACCGTGTCAGACACCAGCTTGCCTACAGAGCTGCTCCACCAGGGAAGGAGCTTCAGGACTTGATGGTGGGATCTGCATGGGACCACACAGCAAAAGTAAAAATTAAACGGAATGAAAAAAAAATGAAAAGCCCACACAATCAGTGCCTTTTTCAGCCCCCAAATAGGACTGCTGTACAGATTCCTCAACGCAACACATCAGCATCCTCCATCTAAGCCAGTTGTGCTTTTTCCTTCACTTTTTTTTTTTTTTTTTTTAAATCACATGATGATCATCACCGACCCCGTTTAATTATGTACCACAATCCTCGTGTCATCGCCACTCATTCTGGCAGTGCGGGACATAACCCATGACAAGAGGTTGAATTACTCAGACTTCATTGCAGCGACTACAGAAGAAACACAATAGGGGAGAATTCTGCCCAACATCACCATCTGTAAAAGTCAGAGGGCTGCTTTTAAAACAAAATATGAATTCAAGTGGTTTCTCAGCTACATGTTTCTCAATATTTCTGCAGAGTGGGTACCATGTAAAGGTACAGGCCTTCACCTGGTAAAGGTGATGTCTTTACAAGGTAGACAATTGCAGAAATAGTATGTGGTTACATCTGTCAAAATAAAAAGCAACACACAAAAACAGTAGCACAGACTCCCCCGTTCATCCTAAAAAGGTTGAAGCATTAATGCCTCTCAGTTTAAACTTTGTCAGAGTCCAGAATACACCAGGTATTTTCTCTATTTAAGTCAGCAGTTAGCAAGTATTAGGCAAATAAGGACACATACCGAGTTAATCAAACTGCATCAAGGAGGTTAATGGTTTTCAGGAATGGTTCATGTTAAAGTGGGGTAATAAAGTACAGCTCGTGGGATATACGCTTGCTCTGCCTCTTAAATTATGCGTCTGAGGTTCATCCTGGTGTACTAGCTTGAGCTGAAGCCTTCAGGATGACAGGGGTTCTTGAAATATATGTTGGTTGTAGGAAAATAAACAGTACCATCTCTTGCAGGCATATTGGTTTCTGCTAATATGGAGTGTCCTCTTCCTAGCAAATATTTGCTGATTTTAGTAAACATGTCTTGATTACTGAAAAAAAAAGCATCTTAAATTAAAATGTAGTAGGTATATTAAGAAATCTCTCTCAGTAGCAACAAATCAGGAACATCAAATCCTGCCAGCTCTTACATATGTGCTTCATTGTAAACTCATCAGTAATCCCAAACTAAGCACATGCAGAAGTGTTGAAAGGATTGGGGCCATCAGAGTGTCATCCTCCAAGTACTGACAACCTCAGTAATGTGCTAGCTTCAGCTAGACTACTCAGAGTTGTAAGAAGGACCGCAGGCGCAAGGCAACTGCAGCATCAGACCCCACTTTAGGGCTGGATACTGACACCCTTACAGCTAAGATGTAAGACCACCAAGTAGTGTCCTTGGCACTTACTCAGCAAGCATATAAGCGCATGCATAACTTCAAGACTTCAAATAATCTTGATTCCATTAAAGCAAACCACAGACTTAATTTCTACACCAGAGAAGGTTTTTGGTGAACAAGTCCGGCATATAGACTATATGCAGAGTCAAGTACCTCTCAACTTGTGACTGGTAGGGCCTAGCTTCAAAGTAAGCATTTCCCATGTAAATACAAAGCATTCTTACAAATTTCCATTTTTAATACAGATCATTTTAATAAGCAACAAGCAAAAAGGTATTGAGTGTAACAGCACGGTAGTGCCTTAAATACAGAACAATGAATAGTTCCCATCTCGGCAAGTGTATGGTCTAGACAAGAGCAGAGGCAAGTGAAAACCAAGAATACCTTACAGTGGGAGGAGGAAAGAGTTAAAGTAATTCAATTCAGAATTAGATATTATATCTAGATTAAGACATCTAATGAAAAACTAATTGGATTAGTGGGAAAAATAGTTGGATTTAAGATGACATAGAACTGGCCTTTTGCTATAAACCTGTCAAATATTCCAGCCTGGAAATGGGAATCTCTTAATTGTCCAGAGCTTAAAAATAAGCATTAAAAAATTAAAAGGAGATATTTTAAGAGGCTTTTACTTTTAAACTGAGCATGAGGCGAAAGCACACTACTTTTGTATTTTAGAAGGATTTAATTTATTGGTTCCCTACCCTTAAGTCCGCTTAAATATTCAAGTATTTGTATGGAGGCTAATGTTTTTATTCAGTACACTGCTATGGGGTTGGTGACATGTGTATCTACTTAGGCCAAGATGACATTTTGTATTGTTATGGGATGAGAAAAACCAAACAGGCACCCCTTAGATCTTTGTCCCTTACTGCGAGAGAAAAATCCCATAAGAGCCATCAAAGCACAATGCGGACTTAAAATAGCAAATTAGTAATCAAAACTATCCAACACATTCATCTTCAACATGATCGCTGAATGCACGGCCTGCCTCTCCCCGCAGAGGCAGAGGACTGGGGGGTTGATGATGATGGAGGGCTTAAGAACATGAATCGGGTGCAAATTTGTCAAGAAAGCGAGCAAGGACAGATTGATTACTCAGTCACAGAGGCGAGCTCTTCTTTCTCCGCCTAAGTGCTTGTATGAGACCATTTCCAAGGTAACCCTACCTATAGAATTAGGATCACGAAAAGAAACCTTTGTGGCACTGCATAAGAACAGTCAGGCTTGCTAGTTGATATGAACATAGCGTTGCTTAAGTGAGCCTTCGTCCACAAAAGGTTGATCACACGGGAAAAGCCATTCCACCTGTCTGCCACGTTTTGCAATGCAGTCTCCCAACAGGGTGAGATTTTCAAGAACATTGATGACTCAGCTGCTCCCACTGTGACACTGGAGAATATATAAAAGTCTTGGTTCTTTACACATTGACAGACTAATTCCTATCAGGGAGAGGGGAATTTCAAACATCTTCACAACTGTGTCAGGAAATAAGAACTGGCAGATAGCCAAGGATCACAAATTTGATTTAAATAAACAGTCCTGGTGGACCAGGAATTGATCGATAGCAAATTTGCCTCTCTTTTTAACCAGTCCTGCCTTAGTATCATTTTTGTACAAAAAATGACAACTGTGCACCCCACTGAAGAACACAATGAGCAGGGAAATACGTCTCCAACCACAGGATAAGAGTGTGTTTCCTAGACTAAAGAGCTCATGATCCAGGTTTATAACAAGACAACGGAAATACGGAATAATTGGAGTGGGAGGGCAGAAGCATTTTTAAAGCCCAGTGAGACAGCCAGATTTTCACTTTCTGATTACCTAGGCCCTTCTAGATGACACCACTTAGGACGTAACAGCTGGGCTTAACCTGCAGGGCAGGTGAGCCCCCTGGACCTTGTTGCCTGACATGTTAGACCGAGGCAGACTATAGGAAAACATCGCAGGTCATACATACATATGTTCACGGTAACGGGAGAGCTCCAGACTGGCAGATTTGCTCCTCTTGCGAGGCCATAACCAGCAAAGTATGCTTGACCTGTAAGTGCAGAAAATGGTGGCTGAGCCTTTGGCAGAGCTAAGATGGGGTTTTAGTTCTTTTGTGTGACTGTGGGAGAGCTAAACACATGGGAGGGACAGGCAGAGCCACAGGGAGCATTGAGCTAATGGCCAGGAGCACGCGCCTACTGTGTGGAGACGGTCATTCAGCGATTCTCACAGGCAAGGTGGTCAGCACGACAGGCAGAGGTGCAACAGCAGATTTCAAAAGAATAAGGTGAAAGCAACTTTTTTTTTCTTTTTTTTCCCTAAAAATGGTGCTGCAGTAACAAGCAACCCACCCATTTTACAGACAGGTAAGCACCCTTCACACACATCTATCAGACTCTGCCTTCTCGATGCCTCCCAGCCCATCACACGTCTAAAGCCTAAGCTAGCTTTAGGCTTCTGTTCACACCACAACTCAAAACTGAGATGTGCCTTCTCTGAAAAAATAATAATCCCCACAGCAGGAAACCACCCACCCCATGCCCATCATGGTTTCCCTAGGGCTCTAAAGCTACTTTCCATCTTACTAAAACCTAGTGGTGTGCACAAGCTCACCCCACCCTTTAGCCCAAGGGTTCCCTCTCTAATCACAGACATCTGGTTATAAAGCATTTCAGCTGCTACTTTGTACTAAATCTAACAGGTTCGGTAAAGTACTATTAAAAACACCCGTACCAGTTTGCATGCATTTCTCTGTAAAGCCATTAACTCGAGGCTTTGGTTTTGCTCATAACTTTGCTGTTTGTTTTATACACTTTCGTCTAGAAACCACTCTTCTTAATCTCACCCAACCCTAAATCTCCACTCTGCTCCTACCTGCTTCCATAAACCCCAGCTCAGAACATGACTAATCCTTTCCTGCTCGTACCCACTTTTTAGGACCTTGTGGTGAAATCAGCCCACCCCACAACCACTTCCAGCCTGTACATAACTCAGCTGATCGACAGTGAATTTAAGACCTCTTTAGCCCATGGATGCAGAAAATGGGGAGCATCTCCACCCAAGCCTGGACAAGTCCTTGCCAAACGTACCATAGGACGATGTGTTATACTAAATGCATGTCGGACTTTTCCCCCACTGTGGAGCCCACCAGCCCAAGTCACCAGTGTTCCTCTGGAGTCCCACCTGATGGCTTCAGGCCATTCATGGTATGTCCCTCCAGACACCCCTGCACTGTGTGCAGACCCTTTCAGCACTATGGAAATAAAACTTCTGACTCCATTAGAAAAGGGGTTATGGTCTTTTTCACTGGGGAAAAAAGAGCTTTAGGACATCTTAATAATACATCACTATAAAGGGAGGGTGAAAGGGCATCAAAGGATTCACTGAATGAATGTGTCATGAAATGTTAAGAAGAGGGCACAACAAATAACTCACGGAGGTGCTGGCAGTGTCTGCAATGCCCCTCAGCACAGAAATAACCCAGAAAGTGTGAAACAAATCTCTGAGGGGCTAGAAGAAAAGTATCCTGTGTGAGTGCACGGGTGGGGAATAGGACGATGGAAAGGATCATGTCCTGCTAGGCAGCTTTATGAAATTGTTCTACCACAACCTGGCAACCCGCTGTTGGGTCTGGCTGATGGCTGCAGCCAAAGTTCCTTCAGAGTTTATAGTGAGGCTGTTGTAAACAACTGCGTTTCCACTAAAACCCATATAAACAAGCCATTCGCTAATGCACTCTCCCTCCCAACAACTGTACGCTGTCGAATGGCATGTGAGCTCTGAGAAGTTACTCACATTCGGAAGCAAGGAGCGTTGCTGTGCCGATCCCCTTCCGACTTTGTTTTGTGAACTGAAATCAGTTTTGCCCACCCCAGGGCAAGTCAGTGCTGACTCAGGGCCAGAGACTTTTGTCTGTGCACAGGACAATGGCAATTCTCACAACTGGGAGAAAAATACCCACAGGCACTGGAAATCCAACACAGCAAGAGCTGCTTTTTAAGCTACTAAAAGCTGATCTTTCTGCTACGTAGTAATAGTACCATGTTCGTGTAGCTGCTCTACAGTATTTATTGATTCTGTTAATAAATGTAGATTTGGAGCCACATCCTCCTCAGACAGAAGCAGAATAAACAATTATGCCTGATGACTCTTAAAATAAAAATGACAAATATAGCAGTGTTTCTCTAAGTGGGACAGAACAAAAATATATCAGAGAGAAAAACTTCATCTGGATCTCAAGGTCAATGCCAGTCTGATGGTTTTTTCTTCTGCAATTTCCCCAACGAACAAAATATTTTCCTGACTGTTGATATTAAATCTTGAGCTAGTCAGAAGTTCCTGAATAAAAGGCAGATATCAGAGGATTCTTCTGTCAAGTCTATTAACACATCAGTCAATGAAAGTATTGCTAGCCCCCAGTCCCTGCTTGTGGTCTCAGGGGAACCAGGAGTGGCATTCACCAGGGCTTTCTTCAGCTGCTCAAAAAGCCAGACCCAATGCCTTCATCTGCAACCAAATAGCAAATATTGTATGCCATGTGCAGATCAGCCAGAAGATGCCAAACAATTCTCACGTGTGCTTCAACATTGAAATGCACTTTGTACTCAGCTCATATCATGCCTTTCAAGATTATACTCTTTCTCTGAACTCCAACAACTTTTAAGCTACAATTGATGGATATTCAACTAAAGCAGCTGTGTTCTTAAAATACCTATTTAACTCCAGCAATAGATATTTCAGTGCAGTAGTAGAGGGCTATGTTAAAAGCTAGCAATGATTTATAAGACAGCAGAGCTGCAATGGCTGGGAAAAGAGCCCCAAAAGGGACCTCGGGAGATAATCGGGTTCGCCTCCTGTCCCTGAGACCCTCTCAGTGCCATTCCTGACTGATGTTTGTCTGAGCCGGTCTTGCTCCAGACTTGATTCTAGTGTTCCCCGGACAATTGATTCTAGTACTTCACTGTGCTTTCTGTTAGCAAGTTTTTTCTAGTATCTAGCCTGCACCTTTGTTGCTGCAGTTTTAAATCCTTTGCTTGGTTCACCACTATTCACCGGAGACCTGGAGAAAAAGTTAGTCCTTTCTCTTTTGCACTAGCCACTTAAACACTTCAAACTGTAATCCTATCTGCTCTCGCTCTCCCTCCCTTTAAGAATCCCCAGTGTTCGAACATTTTTTTTATAGTTCCTATATCATAGTAATTTTTTTTATTCAGTCATTTTTGTCCTTTTTTTCTGAACCCCTGTCATTTTTCTTTAGGTGAAATGCCCAAAACTAGACACAGTACTCCAGCTGAATCCTAACCATTTTGGAACAGAGTAGGAACTTTCTTCACACATCTTACAGGCAAAAACTAGTTTACAAATCAAAGTACAAAGTCTGCCTTTTTTGAAAAACAAAACAAAACAAAACAAAACATGGCAATCACGACTTTCTATTCAAATTGTGACAAAAAAACAACCCTTAGATACTTTTCTGCAAGAACTGCTATCTAACCAATTGTTCCTATCCTGTTTGTGTAGCTCTTGCTTAACTATACTACCCCGGATTTATAATAGCAACTACTACTATACTACTGAATTTGAAGATAATGAATTCAATCCCATTCCCTCAAGCCATTTCTCTAAACCCATTCTCCAAGCATCCCCTCAGTTAACCCAATCACTCCTTTATGGTCCTACCTCCCACCAGAAAAACAGTTCTGCAGGCTTATTCATTCAAAAGTAATGGCAGAGATCTCCTAGCCACAAATCACAGTTATTATGGAGTTTTTGACTATAATAAGGAAAAAATTAAGCCAAACACAAATGAGGAAAAATGAATGAGAAGGAAGATAAGAAACTTATGGGTAGCTGGCCTTTTTCACAGACCGACCCTCCTGCCAAATGTCTGATAACATGGAACGTGGCATGCTAGGGAAGGAAACAAGATATTCAATCCTCAAGAATAAGTGCTATAGGCACAGACAACAGAGATGGAAAATCTACCCCACTCCAGGAAGAATAAGAAGAGAAAAATCCCATCCCTGGATTACAGCGAAGAAAAAGGGTTTTTTCTAAATGACTTGCATATTCTAATCATGAAGCAATAAAAATCAGACAATTTAACCCCATAACCCATTGTCAATATGACCACTCAAGCATGGAGGAATAACCCGGCAGCTGATAAAGACAAAGACATGCATCATTTTGTTTATTCCTGAGAAAACTGTTCTACTGCATAGCTGTGCATGGAGGAAGAGCAGAATTAAATTATCCAGATGAATGTTCCAGACAATGCCAAACAAAGACAGAGGAACCTAAGATCTGAAAGTCATAAGAGCATCTTGTTTTTTATCACAGCTCAGCCACCATCTGGAAAACCTTGTGGTACTATCAGCCATGTCAGAAAACCTTGAGACACTTACTGGGCAAAAGCCTGCGATCCCATGACTCTGAATAGGGCCTTTCTCAAACATAGTCACTTGACAGGACGTATCTGTGCAGAATAGGGAATGCCCGAAGCTAAATGCAAAAGTCAGGCCCCATCAGCAGTTTTAGACTCGATGGTTCAGGGACAGAAAGACTAGCAATACACGATCTCATCTTTTGAGTCCTCATTGTCCAATACAGATGCAGGGTCCACTTGAAACTCTTCTCATCATTAGGGATTTCAAGACATCCTTACCTATGGTACCAGTGCTTATACTCTGGCCTCTCCCTAAGTGTCAGTGCTAACATTTCTCTCTCCTCCATCTGTCCAAATTTCCAGAGATGTAGAAGCTTTCTGATTGTTACTGACTTTTCAAGTTTGATTGAAACTGGCTAATGGGTTCAAAAGAAGGGGAGGGAATATTAAGTGAACATACAAGAGGACATACAGATCTCCAGACTATGCAGATGACAATTACTTGGGATTAATGAGTGCTTTCTGAGCTGTGGCCACCTCAACTGCATTGATATCAGCAAGAAGTTTGCTGAAGGATGTCATCTCCCAGGCTCCGCAATCAATGTCTTCCTACTCAGTCTTTGTTTTCTTTATCGTATGAGGTTTGCACAGATTTAGATAGTTGTTAGGCTTTAATTTTAATAAATATATGTGTGTGTATTGATTATTATAAGAATGTTTGATGATGTGAACTTCTCTAAGTTCCCTCCTAAGACTAGAATGAGCTTGTCTATTCGTGGTTCCTGGACTGGGGCATTATTCTGCTTTGTGATTCTGTGATTATTTTGCTTTTTTATTCTATTTGCCATCTAATTCAAAATAAGACACACTAAGTCTACTTTTTTGGCAAATACCAGAAAGAAAACCTTGTCTATAAGAAGAGAGGGAAAATTATTTGGACAATTAAAGGCCTTTGAACTGCAAAACCTCACCCATGGTTTTTAGCAAACACTTTGAAGGAAAGAAAGAAATTAAAGACGTGGAAGAAAGTGGAAAATTGGGAGTATAAAGTAAGAAGGGTTTACCAAAGTTTGAACTTTTCAGAATAATAGATTTTCAAATGACATAAGTGAAGTGGTTCTCATATATCTGGACTTCATTAAAGTTCTTTCTGCAGTGTCATATGGGAAAAGACTATGTTGTAGAAAATGGGAATTGAATTCAACAATTGTAAGATGGTAAGAAACTAACTACAGGGTAGGATGCGCTGACAGAAAAACAATTGGTCTAGGGGGGAGGTTGTCTTGGAATTCTTCAAGGAACTATATATTTTTGTTCATGCCTCTGGCTTAAAAAGCAATGTCAGAAGGATGGGACTATTAAGAGGACAGCCAGAGTGTCAGAGTGGGGTACCTAAAAAGTGTGTGTTGTGCACCACCTGCAATATACATATTTCAGTAGATAATGTGTGGCTTCGTGCGCCTCCAGAAGCTGACATTGCCTGTAAGGGTAGGTCCACTGGATACCCACCGCTACTACTGAAGCTGCTGGCACTTTTTGGTGGCAGGGGACAGGGGGAAGACATTTCCTAGTTTCTCTGTCTGGACATTGAGAAGAACCAGATGACTTCGAGGCACAGAGCTCTGGAAATCAGTTAGCATTCAGCAGTGCCAAGCATAAGGACAGGCAGTTAGAATTCCCTAAGATTTTTTTGTCATAGGCTGGGATTTCATTAGTTTGATGAGGAGCAGGAAAAAGAATGAGTCGAACAGTAACAGAAGGAGCAAGAACCACACCTATGATGTCACTGTGAAAGAAAAATGTGGTCTTGATATAAATGGAGGCATTTTTTTTTTCCCTGTCCAGCCGGAATACAGATTTTATTATACAACACTTCTATGAAACCACCTCTGTAATATCACACAGTCCCAGTCACGCATGAAAACACATACTGGAACAGGAGTGGATTGCTAGGCTGGATGAGGCTGAGGCAATTTGACTTATACACCCTACAATGAGGAGGCTGAAAGCAGATGTAAATGCTGTATGTAAAAAACAGCAGGGAATATCAAACACAGGTACTGATAAAAGTTACTTAAGTTGCAAGACAAGATTGACATAACAGCAAAAGGTATAAAATAATCATGAATGCATCTAAACTGTAGATTAAAAGTATTTTGCTAAAAAACAGAGAAAAAGTATTCTGACCCTAACCTCAAAACGATACTAATTCATTGCAAGATGCACTCAGTGACTCAGAAAGCCCATTCTAGTCCAGTACTTTTGTATTCTTCCTAATAAAGAGGCATCCTAGCCTCCTACGTGCTGATAAAAAGATAAGTAAACCCAGTACATTATAAAGCTGGCAAATTAGATGGAGTAAGCTGCCAAACTGAGGCCTACCTCAGGCCAAATTAATATGGACAGAATTGATTTTTTCTTATGTGGTACAGTATGTGTAAGGGAGACATGTAATCTATAAAGCTGGGTTTCTGCGTTTCTTGCCAAGAATTTTTCTTGACTTAAGTCTTTCAGGCTCAACTATATAATCACTAATCTTTCAAAGTGACTAACTTCAGTCAGAGTTAGATGCATACTAGGTCAGCCACCTTAATTCACTTTAAAAAAATCCACCAGACATTGATTCAACATGATCAAGACTCTCTCTGTGAAGCCCCAGTTCTGGGCTGTGCTAGGAAGAATTTTCCACTTTTTAATTTCAGTTTGAATAAATAAATTTAAAATGCATTTCTATAGTGTCCACACGGTAATAAATAACAATTTTCAAACAGAAAAATCGTGAAGCAATTGAATTCCACAGCACTTCAGATGAAGCCACATGAGTTCGTGCTGTATTCTGAACTAAAATTTGTGTTAAAGGACGATTGTATCCAGAAGTTGAAATGTGGAAAAAGTTAAGTGTTTTGTAATAGGGAATTATTCCCGGAAACAATTATCCTACTTTGGTGTCCTATTCATTTAAACAACTTCACTGCTCTTTCAGCGGTCTCCATTTGTTTATTTATAGGTCATTCATTTATTAATATTCTTTTCCACCAACCCAAAAGACATCTTCCCTATAGAGTCAGAGGGGTGTACAATGCAAGAATAGAACAGACTGAAGATGGCAAAGCCTATGTTTTCCAAGAATAAAAGTTCATTTATTGCAAATGTTTTCCTACCCAGCAAAGGCCAAAAGGAATTACTAGCAATCTCCTTAGGAGGCCCTACTCCTACAAATAAACACATGGGCTGAAAATGAACCCATATACAAGTGTTCATTTGAGAACTTGGAAAGTGCTGTCATATTACGTGTACGTGCTGGCATCCACCAAGAGATGACAACTCGTGGAGGGCAACGTACCTTATTGCTTTCGTAGTGCTTGTGGAGCACATGGCACCATACCTCATCGCTTATACAGCATTTGTGACGGCAAAGTCTGCAGCAGGGAAAACAGCTACTACCACAGACGCAAAGACTGTAAACACCTGTGGGAAGTTTGGCTATGACTAGAGAGGAACCAACTACTGCAGCCTTTAAATGCTTAAAGGGGTTTATAAGAAAGATGGAGAAGGACTTTTTACCAGGGCCTGTAATGATAGGACGAGGGATAATGTTTTTAAACTAAAAGAGGATAGATTTAGATTAGATACTAGGAAGAAATTCTTTACTGTGAGGGCAGCGAGACCCTGGAACAGGTTGCCCAGAGAAGCTGAGGATGGCCCCATCCCTGGAAGTGTTCAAGGCCAGGCTGGATGGCGCTTTGAGCAACCTGACCTAGTGGAAGATGTCCCTGCCCACAGCAGGGGGGTTGGACTAGGTGATCTTTAAAGGTCCCTTCTGACCCAAACCACTCTGTGAGTTTATGATTCTATAAGTGTTCAACTGAAACATTCAGGTTTCAAAACTAAGAAGTTGCATACACTTGCACAGATTATATCAGAAAACTGAACTTCTGCTATTAAAAAGTAAAGGACGCTTAATGACTCTAAAAGCCTATGAAGACTAATCCAGAAAGTGAATCTTACTGTAAGTTATTTTCATGTCTTTGTTTTTTACAAACAAAAAGAAGGGGATTTTTTCACTTTTTTTCTAAATTGAAATGGAAAAGAAATATATTCCAGCAGAATCCTACTAGTTTAACTGTTCCCTAGATTTTTCCTGTTGAATATAAAGAGTTTTAGTTTTGCCATGTAAAAGGATACCAGTATTACCCTAGTGAAACACCCCATCAGGAAATATGAAGATCTCATACTCTCCACGAAGAGTTAATACAACCTATTAACCCTAGAAATTAGGGAGCCAGGTGGGAACAATTCTCTAGAAAGAATTGCTTTCTGAGGTCTCTGCCAAGAAGCCCTGAAAAAAGGCAAGCTACAGTTTACCTTTACTTTTTCCCAGGGGTGTTTTTGTTGTAAAGTAAAACCCAGGGCTTGCAGAAGTCACATGTTTGAACTAGGTACAGGAAAGTCACCCCCATTCACAGCAGGGGCAAAATCTACTGGCTTAGAGACTGTTACAGTGAGCTAATCAAAGTCACCCAGACCTATGCCCAAATCTGTACTTCAGATTCCCCTCAGTTTGAAGGGTTTCAGATACGTTTTGCCAAGTAAGGCTTAAACAAAGGGCTACAGGGTCAAAAGGCCCGCAGCTTTAATCCTCTTGGAGCCTCTGACCCATTGCATAATTTTGCACCCAACTTTTAACTTTCTTACACCTCGGTCAGCTCAGCTGGAAAACTAGGTGGGAAAAGGGCTTCACTGAAAACCAGATGCTCCATCTAAGCCAAATTCTGCTGAAAAATAAAGGAACATACGCTTTCTTTAAAACAATCACTGCAGTCAATAAAATGTGCTGTGGGGGAAGGCAAATATAGTCTCTAGCAGAATATAAATCATAGATTATGATTTGTTAAAAAAAAAGAAACACCACAAACAGGCATATACAAAAATATTAGGTTCCATAGAACAAAGTCAGCACTTAAGTCTGGATTCTGCAAATGTGCATACGTGTATATAGCTTTACTCACATGAGGTATTGTGAATTCAGTGGGATTAGTAGTATGCATAAATAAAAGAAAGGCCTGATACGTATATTTCCATAAAGTGTGAAAGCAGGGTGTTTTCTGGGCATTGTAAATTTAGTATTGGATTTATTCTATCTTTCCTAGCTGACAGATTCGCTAAGCAATGAAGGACCAATAGCAGGAAAATAAATTGCATTGCACTTATCTGTAACGTTCAGAGCACAAGTTGATATATCGGATACAGTGCTAATGTTCCTACGCACATCATTCTTTCTCACTAGTTTAAAGCACTCAGCCTATTTTTTTTCCTGCTTATTTCATCTCCACATAGACTTGTGCATCCTTGGCACAGAGACCATTTTCACACACGTCAAGGAAGTCTCTGAGGTATCAAATAAACAGACTCTTCTTAGTGTAGTCTATATTTTACCCAGGTCCACAGAAAAAGCAAAGCCAAATAAAGATTATGTTTTAAGGGAGTCTATAGGTCTGGGGAAATTCTATTTACTTTGGTTAAACTTTTTTTTTTCCCCAGAAAGATGGCAAATCAAGGCAAGATGCTACTTTTTAATCATCACAGGGTATGGAAATAGTGAAATGAGAAACAGTAACCGTTTTTAATTTTGTAGAGTATTTTCTATTTCTTTAGGAAGATTCTGCAGGAAATAACCCAGTGAACATTAGAAATTGCAAGTTCGTTCTGCAAGACTGAAATCTCCTCTCAAGTCAAGTCTTGCATTTCTCAGCTAATATTTCAGCACTGGCCCCATTACCAGTCTTTACTTCCATTAAAGCCTAAAGATCATAAAAATAATTTACATTTAAAAAAAAAAAAAAAAAAAAAAAAGAGGAAGACTCGATGGGATGTATTCACAAGTAACACAGGACCCCAGTCTTCAGCTCTTTAGTTCTTAACTCCAGCAAGGCTGCTGAAGAACCAATACAACAAAACCAGGAATATCATAGTATTGTCCACCCATATCCTATCTAATAGCTGTGGTGATTGAATACCAAAAAGTGGAAAAATGTGATTTGCTTTACACAGATAGAAATACACTGGCTTCCTTTGCATAATAATGTGATTTCCCCTATGTCATCCATACAGCTTCCTGTTACCAGTGCTCGAAAGGAAAGTCACTAAATTTTAATGCTGTGGGACTTCCTTTGCACAGCTGCACATGCAAATTGGTAAAAATTATTCTAAATAATAGACTTAGGAGGGCACAGAAATAGACACAATATGCTGGGAAGAGTTCACACAGCTTTTGTAGAAGGAAGTCACATCACTATGGTGATGTAGCTCCTGGAAGGACTCAACAAGTGGGGACCAGGAGACATCAAATAGATCTGGTTGGTTTGGATTTCCAAAAAGTCTCTCACCAAAGGCTCTTAAAAAAATTGAGTATGTGGACTGGCTAAGTAAGGTAAGAAAAGATGTACTCCCATGGAGAAGTAACTGATTCAAAGGCAAGAAGTACAAGGTAGGAATAAACTACCAGTTTCTCAGTGTCCTTCTAGAGGTTCTGCCTGTGCTGTTCAGTATATCCACCAGCATGTCCATGCCCCTATAAAAGGGGATGAGACTATTGCAGTTTTGAAGATATTCAGAGAGAAGATGAGGCTGACAGTGAGTAATTGCACAGGGGTTTCATAAAACTGGTTGAGTGACAGAATGGCAAATGAAATTCAGTGTAAACAAATGCACATGGGTAAAACAAATCCTAACTTAACCTTACTATTGCCCTTAGGGACACGATTTTAGGATCACACTAGATAATTCCATTCACCTGACTGTCCCACAGCCATCAAAAAAGCAAATCAAATGCCAGGATTTGTTAGGTAAGGAGTAGACATCAAAGCAGAACATATAGTTATACAATTGCATGAGTCTATGTACACCTACGTGTTGAATACTGAATATAGTTTTCACCCCCCATCACAAAACAGACATAACAAAGCTAGAAAAGGCCCACAAAAAGCCAGTAAGGAGGACAAAAAGCATGAAACAGCACTGGTACAAAAAGTGATTTAAAAGACCAGGACTGTTCATCTTGCAAAAGAGACAAATGATGAAATTATGAGTAAAAAGGAGGATATGAGCAAAGACTTCATTATATCCAATAATATAGGAAATGAAGGCATCAAAAGAAGTTATCAGGTGGTAGTTCCAAAGTAGAGGAAGGGAGGTTATCTTGTAAAACATCGTATGCTTAAATTGGTGAATCTTTGTCAGGCAGTATTGTGGATGCCAAAGTTTACATGGTTAAAAGGCATAATTAGACCGACTCATGGAGGAAAAATCTTTCATGAGCTGTCAGACGTTGAGACACCCGCCTGAACTACATCTCACTGAAGCTTGAACAGTGCACCAGGGAAGTATCTTTGCAAGCTCTGTGGTGGGTAGCAGCTAGCACTGAAGGCAGACCACTGAGCTATGTGTAGGTGAGGAGTGGCTGTACGGCTCCTGCCCATGAGCTCCCATGGCTCTGCTTCAACAGTCAACCCATAAACATTGGTTTGCAACATTCCCCAACACACGTAAATATGACATGAGGGCATAGGGAGGTTTGGGACCCTGTTCCATCACCAGCCAGGCTGGAATTTGCAATGCCAATGTCTTGTTCAGTGGGAACAGCAAGGGGTTTTTGCTGCCTTTGGTAGGGCACAGCTCTCCCACCTTTGACTATTTGTTTTATTGTTCTATGCATCTCTCCACAGACTTTTTTCACGGGACCGTGCTGACAGGAACCAAAATGCATTAATTTCACTGACACTTCCCAAGGGAAAGTATGTCCTGAACAAAATAATTTTCAGCAGCTTTCCGTGTGAAGGAGCAATAAGATGGCTCCCCAGAGAACGCGTGCATGTGTCCCCTCAGTAGCTGTCTTCCCTCCTGCTGAGCACAACTTGTTGGAATTGCACACACAACCCCAAGGATTGTTTTTACTCCACCCACACGCTGCCAGGAGGTTTTTCAGACTTCCAACATGCTGTTTCCAGGGCAACCATTGATCTCAGATTTCAAACACCGCCAGAGTTGCAGATCCTCTTGCTGTTCTTTCTTCCTTTTGGAAAAAGACGTCTGCGAGCCCAATTTTGCTGTAAGGAGACTCCATACCACACACACCAGCAAGGCTCTAACAAGCCCATTACCTAATGCCTGGGGGTTCCTCTTGGTCTTATGTCTTATACAGTACATATGCACCAGGGAGCTATAAAACACTACCACTCCGATGTGCCTTGAGGTAATTGAGTCCTCGATGTTTAATCACTTCTTGTCCTCAAAAAACCTTACAAATAAGGGGCTAGGTCTCATTCAGGGCATCTAGGTTTTGTGGGGAGAGTCCTTCCAGTATAAGGAGATACATACTATTATTAAACCTCTTTCTGCTTCTTCCCAGACCATTACCCTTCAGGAAAGCTAAAGAGACTGCAAAGAACAGCCTGCAAGGAAAAACCTAAATTCATTGCATATGCACTTGAAAGACAAGACACAGGGACCCAGCAAGGTTTCCAGGGGCTCCAGAGGGGAGAAAGGAAGCAAGAAGGACAAACAGACGCAATCATGCCACATGTAGAGATGTCCACACATGCTCCTCTGCCTCTCCAGATGGGGAGCCTACAGCCCAGGCACGGTATTTCCAGGAAGAGCAAGCCCACAGTGATCCGGTGCTTCGACCTCCTGCCGGGCATCCCAGCAGCTGCACAGCCTCCAGCTCCTGCTCCCCACCGAGAACGGGGCAGGATCAGCCATTCAGGCAATCTGTGCCTGGAAAACAGGGGCAAAATCCAGCCCCAAATGGGGTTCTTTACATCCCCATAGCTCATCTTAGCCCTAAAAGTCAACGTCCTCAAAAGGTCCACCTCAACCACATAGTTAAGGACCCAAACTCAAGAAGTCCTGCTCATGCAAAATACCTTGCTGAATCCCATCCTAAATGCTCTGGAGAGAAGAGACAGAAAGCAGCCTTCTTTACGGTTCCCTTTTGAACTAGCTGCATTATTTCTGGGCTGTACATTAAAACAGATGTCTCACTGATTTCCCAGTCACAAAGAAATCATTCTTTTCATGTCTTGTGACAGATGTTTCTTCAGATGAACAGCTTTGACTTCAAACAGGATCTTTACCTCATGGAATAACTTCTCCCAAAATAATTTAAAAATATCTATTAGCAAACCAAAGCCTGCCTCATTGTGTTTCTTAAGCAAAGGGGGAGGAGAAATGGTTTCTTTTCAATACTGTACAAAATGTCACTGTCGTTTGGCATTTTTGTCCCATACAGCCCTGATCATGATGGAACATAGCAGGTGTCTAATTAAAGAGCATTTACTTATCTTCTTTTTTTTTTAATCTCATTATCAGCCCCAGACACATCTATGTTTCATTTCAATCACCTCTCCTTCATTAACAAGGGGAAGTTTAGTCCACTTTCTCAAACTACTTTTGTAGGGTTTGCTTGTTTTGTAATCCCTGGAAAAACTTTAAAGGAAAGAGGGGGGGGAACACAGAGGTATATAATTAACATTTTCTACTTTGAAAGTAAAATGCTGTATGCTGAGGTGAAGGAAAACTGGGGAAATAACTGTGATTTACTGAAGTGCAAGAAGGGAAGTATTTTATATACCATTTTGTTTTCCATTTAAAGAGGGACACAATGCTAGAAAGACTACCTTGGTCTTTTCCTCCTAATCCTTTGCCACACAAATCCTTTGTCCCACTTGAACTCGTTATAAAAGGGGAATAAAACTCTCCCATGAGCTACTGGGTTAAACAGAGTCTGGGTTGGGGGGGAAAGCTTGATTACAACTTTAAGATGGCTCTTGATTTAGCTAGGAGAATTTGTAGTGCCATTCCCTCCAGCAGATCTTTTTCCTCAAGCGATTACATCAAAGGTAAGGAAAAGAGCAGCTAATACATCTTACAATGAATAGGGCACGAATAGCTACACGCACCAATTAACTTCACAGGCTGCTTCTATCTGACCAGAGCACACCTGAGCTTCTTCAGAATACGGTTGCAGTAGCTGCTGTTTGCCTGTCAAGCAGTACTTTAAAGGGTCTCATACAGGGGACCAAAAATACATTCACAAAGTCATTTTGTCAAATCAGCATCAAGCTTGTAAACACCTTTCCCATTAGAAATTTAATTTAGAAGATCCGGGCTTATGATTTAAGGGTAAGGGCAAATGTGAGAATTTGAAATGCCAAAGCTTAGTCTCCACAAGGCTCCCTTGCATGGGTTGCTCATCTTCGTCACAGCTATATCTAACCACATGCCTGCTTCTGTTTATTCTGTATTCAGATAATACAGTATAATATAAAATGAAGAGTGGTCTAGGGGACTGGAATCTCACATTGTGAACTCTGGAGTTTCTGCTCATCTGTGCCATTCTGTGTGCGTACTGGTGACCTCTCTGTTTACATACCTATGTGTACAGAGCTGCAAAATAAGGATGCTACCAAACAGAATAAAAGCGTAATTCAAAGGTCAGAACCACAAGTTTCTCCACCCCAGAAATCTGAAACACCACAACACATCCAAGAATTTCTCTAGAAAAAAAAAAAAATGCAATCATGTCAAGCATTCTTAAGAACTTATTCTCGGTTGCAAAACTTCTGTTCAAGCAGAAACAGTTTTTAAACAAAAATGTCAGTCACATAGAAAAAGAGACGTTTTATTCTGTGACCGATCCTTTAGCAGCAAGGGCAGCACATAGAATCATAGAATCATAGAATGTTTTGGGTTGGAAGGGACCACTAGAGGTCATCTAGTCCAACCCCATATACCTCCCCCACATACCTCCTCCTGTTTTGCTCTGTCTTATCAAAAGGCCTCGTGGCTTCTTGCGGAGTAACACAGCCCTGCGCTTGCTTTTTATAAGCACAGCTATGGCACTCTGGTCCACATGTGGATGTAGCTACAGGATACGTGCAGCCACACATCACGACAACAGGGCCACATGTACATACGGCTGTAGCATGCACGTATGTCCCTGACTGCTTACGTGCAAAGGCATGCATGCAAACACGAGCGAACTTGGAGCTCCAGCAACATGGGCTGTGTTCGCCCTCGATCCACCCTGGCAAACCAGCTATTTCAGGCACTTCAGGAGCACAGGTTACACACGCATACAAAAACAAACATGTGGGGTGACATCCTCTCCACATGAAAAGACGAGTCTGTAGTCTCCGTGGGTGTCAGTTGAGCATAATCCCCACAGAAAGGTTTAGCTTGCTTTAAAATACACAGATGTCGTATTTAAGAAGGGCCCATTCATTTCAGGCCCAAAATACATAAACATGCCTTGAGTAATACAGCAAAAAAGGTACTTTTTGCTGATGTGTTGTGGTTTAGGATTTCTAAGGAGGCGAAGTATGGAGCTCAGTTGTTGTTTTCGTTTTCTGAGGGATTTTTATTATTATTAAGTTTTAATTTAGTTTGGCTCAATGTCTATTTTGTAGGTATGTAAATATAGGCAGTCCAGTGCCAATAGCTAGAGCAATAATTCTGGTCAAAATGAAACACAGAGCTTTAGGCTATAAACCTAAGACAAAAATCAAAGGATTTAAATAAAATCTGACATGGCAACTCATTAAATTCAAGGCTATCCATGATATTTTAATAAACATCAGTTAAGTGCATCTTTAAACAAGATGAATGCAAGTTCAGGAAATGAAACTGTCATTGCCTAAATATTTAACATGCTAGAGACAAAGGGAACACTCCACTGTTGAACCAAATCAGAGGAATTGCCCCAGCTAGTCCACAGCCTTATCTTCAAGACCTGGCCATATCAGCATCTCCAGAGGCATTTATCTCCTTCCTAGAATAAGCTCTAAAACCGGTCTTAAGACCGGATGACTGAACTGAACATAGTAGTTCTGATGAGGCCACATCACCATGAAGATATTAGACCATTTAACTGTTTGACAGCCTATCTCGTAGGCATTTGACCAATAAGTTTGATTTTGAGTTCTTTTGTTATATGCTGAATGCAAAGCTTTCACAATGACACCCAAATACTGATTTTCAGGATATAAAAACTGCCATACTGGGTAAAAGTCAAAGTCTCAGTCCGCAGTCCTGTTCCCAACAACGTCTAGGTGGTTCAGTGGAAGACACACGAGACCTACAGCAGGTAACTGAGATAATCTTCCCTCCTCCCATGCTGGAGATCTTCCTTATTGCTGCTGGTTGGATTTAGTTTAAGATCTTTTTCTGTGTTGATGAGGTTAACTCAAAGTTCCAAATGTTCCTTCCAAAAGCTCATTACTTTATAGCTTTCCTTGAATTTTATCTTGTCATTCACTCAAGTCAGTTAAGTCCATCTGATGTTCTCCCCAGTCACGTTCATTGAAATAATTTTGTGTTATTACATGGCTTTTTTTAATCTCTTTTTGCATATCATTAGAGAAAAAGGTAACTTCTATCCCAGGATATGAATTCAGCTTCCTTTTTGTAAATATTTTGCTATAATATTCCTGGGATTTGGCGGGGTGGGTAGGGGTGTTGACATTCCTGTTTTCTCAAAACACTTTGTTTCTCACACCATGACTCTCTAACCTTTTGTGGGGGCTTTTTATCAAGATGAACAATTAAATTAAAAATATCAACTGACTTTCTTTTATCTGTTATTTTATTTTGACTGAATTTAAGTTTATTAATAGACTGCAAAAGCTGTGCCATTACATTCAAGTATATCAGAATAGTCTTAAGCTTTTATTTCACTTTCAGTGTTCTTTTTAAGCAAGAAGAATCACTCAATGCAGACGTTGCTGCTCTATAATTACTCATACCACCTTTTGCCCTTTTAAAAGATACAGATCCAGCCCAGTAAATAAATTAAAGCAAGTAAATTAAAGCAATAAGAATTTTGAAGTAATGAGATCTGTAGACTCTTAGATACTGCCTTAAGCATATCATGTTAGGAAACTGCTCTGTTCCTGTATATGTGTAAATAACTAGGATGTAGATGAGGGCATAGCAGAGCTTTTTCAAAAATAAGTGGTCCCATTCCTGGCATTTTGAGTGCTGACATAATGTATGCTGATCTGCACTGCAAACAGCCCTACTGTTCATCTCACTGCTTAGACACACATACATTGCGTGGCAATTCAAAACAGATTTTCCCAGTCCACCAAATCAAGTCCTCAATCCCCAGAGGATTAAAAGTGGCTAAAAATAGGGAAACTTAAGTAGCTGCCAAAATACATCTGAGTGTGGCCATTCTCAACCTCACCTGCTTTAACAGGCTATGTGAAACATGGCTTGTTTTACCATACGTCTCGGGCCATAGCCACGCTTGTCTCTTGTCAGAGCTCTGCAAGCTGTCTGTGATGGGTATGCAATCTGCTTCTCAGGGGGCTCAACACTCAGAGATTATTTTATTAAAGTTATCACGGGCAGTGTGTTAAAATCACAAAGGTGTCTCAGTGATGCTTTAAAGAAAAAGAAGGGGGTGAAAAGGGGACTTAAGAAAGCTTACCAGATGAGAGGAACACCAAGTCACAAAACACCTGTGTTAGAAAGACAGATGTTTTGCTCTGCCAAATTTAAAGGACCAGTTTCCAAAAAGTACTCCTTGAGAGCAGTATGACAGCCGTTATACATGGTTGCCATATAGATGAAGCAATTTTCCTCATTTCATGAGAAAAATCAGTAGTGACCATTTAACTAGAAATGAGAAGACTGCTTTTGTGTGGCTCCTCTGCATTACTTTGCATGTGGCTGTGAACCCCAAGTTGTCCATCTGTACAGAGCAGCCACAGAGCTCCCAGTTACCACTGGAAAGCCAATTTCTTGGTTGCTTGTACTGCACTGACCTTGGACCATCATAAGTATGTCTGAGCTGACACTTGTCTGCCCTTCCATGCAGCCTTTTTTCCACATTTTTGTGGCTTGACACGCCTGACACATAACCCAACATAACACATAACCCTGTATGCTCTGGCCAGCTTTAAAAACATTGCAACAGGTGCAAGTCTCCCATGCATGATAACATCATGACATCACACCTAATCCACTACACAAGAACAGACCACCTGGGCCATGGCATGGTCCAAAGAGAAAGCCTAAGCCCTCCTCACTCACTCTATCTAGAAGTATGAATGGCACCAGAATTTCCATAAATTCTCCCAAAGCTGATAGACCTAAGACAAGGTTACTGGTGAGCCATCTCAGCAGCATCACACACAGATTAGCAGCCAGTTCTGTGACACTAAAGGTAACAAACAGAGCCCCACTTCGGGGTGAAAAATTCCTTTTTCAAGTTTGAGGTGTTTGTGACAGTCCACCACTCACACTGTGACCGAACACCCTCTTCAGGGCAACTGGGGATCTCAGCACCACACAGGAAAAGTAAAACCCTTGTTCATCTGGAGAGGACGGTGTGAATGGCCACAGCATGAGTGATGTGAGACATAACCCAGGGGACAGGAGCAAATGGAACTTCTGAGCCTGAGGACTTTTTCAGAGGGCAGTGGCAAAACAATCACGACTGGGAGTTTCTTCCAAAGGATGTGCCACCAACGGACTGAGTCCAATATCCATAAGCTCTTTGATCTGAGCTGTGAAAATAAATTATTTACAGGGTTAGATGGTATCTTTGGGAGTTCTAGTAGTATTGTTTTTAAATTTCCTTTAGCTGTGCATAACAGATGGGCAGCATGTTAGTTTTATTTACAGACAGTCCTTATTCGCAGAACAACAGAGATGGAAGGGGAACAGCCTGTTTAGTTTTGACGTGAAGGACTTCTCTTGGAAAAAGTTCTGCTGAGAAGTTTAGGGGGACCTTTTTTTTTAATTGTTTTTTATTATCAGTTTGGACTTAAACATCTATCCCACAGTTCTATTGTTCTCCACTGGAAACTCTTAATCAAAGTTTAAACATTAATCAAAAAGGAAATAAAACTAAAATTACCTCTAGACTACAGTGAGTTATGTCTTGGCACTCTACCCTTTTGACCCCGCTATCACTTTGATGAATCCAGCCTATTGTGTTCTGTAGTAAAGTGCTGGCTCACACAAGCTATAGCACAGGCTGCCAAGCAGTATACGGACTGGTTTGTAGATGCCTCTACTACCAAAGCCTCTGAATGTGTATAGACAATGTCATAGATTGGTTTAAATCAAACTACTGAATAAAACCAACATCCAGGCAACAACTCCCATTCATCAGCCAGAAGTCTAGGAGTGACTTGAGCCTGGTACCATTTCATGAAGAGAAGTAGTCTCAAATTCTCCTAGATCAATGGGGACAAAAACTTGCAGAGATGGTAGTTTTCCTTAAGAATAAGTGGTTGGAATCTACAGCTAGGAGATCTACCACTAGTTGATCATAATCAATTAATACTAATACTCCACTGCTTATACTAGCAATCCACTCATCTCACTTGTCTTGGCAAGAAAAGTAGCAGTTCTGAAGGTCTTCCTCCAACCTGTGTAAGGAATCAAAAATCCTTGAGTCATAGAATCATAGAATCATAGAATGTTTTGGGTGGGAAGGGACCCCTAGAGGTCATCTAGTCCAACCCCCCTGCAGTGAGCAGGGACACCGCTAACTGGATCTGGTTGCTCAGAGCCCTGTCCAACCTGGTCTTGAAAGTTTCCAGGGATGGGGCCTCCACTACCTCTCTGGGCAACCTGTTCCAGTGTTTAACCACCCTCATTGTAAAGAACTTCTTCCTTAGATCTAGTCTAGACCTACCCTCCTTTAGTTTAAAACCATTACCCCTTGTCTTGTCACAGCTGTGTCTACTAAAAAGATTGTCCTCATCTTTCCTATAGGCCCCCTTTAAGTACTGAAAGGCCATAATTAGGTCTCCCCACAGCCTTCTCTTCTCCAGGCTGAACAAGCCCAACTCCCTCAGCCTGTCCGCATAAGAGAGGTGCTCCAGCCCTCGGATTATTTTTGTGGCCTCCTCTGGACCTGCTCCAATAGTTCCATGTCCTTCTTGTGCTGAGGGCTCCAGGGCTGGACGCAGGACTCCAGGTGAGGTCTCACCAGAGCAGAGTAGAGGGGCAGAATCACCTCCCTCGACCTGCTGGACACGCTTCTCCTGAAGCAGCCCAGGGTAGAGTTGGCCTTCTGGGCTGCCAGCACACATTGCTGGCTCATGTCCAGCTTTTCATCCACCAGCACCCCCCAGTCCCTCTCGGCAGGGCTGCTCTCGATCCTTTCTTCCCCCAGCCTGTACTGATACTGGGGGTTACCCCGACCCAGGTGCAGGACCTTGCACATAGCCTTTGTGTAAGGTTGTCACACAGAAATCTGTCTCAACATCTTCAGCTGCATCTGCAAGCAGAGAGTTCGCACTGGAGAAGAACTGATATATTCCATCTTCCTCTGGCAAACCACTGGACCTGTATGCTATAATCATGGTATCATGTACAAAGGAGACCTCAGGTGCTGTGACTTAGGAAACCCAGAACAAGCTCCCGGCTCTGCCATTGCTCTACGGTGGGACCTTACCCATGCCATGTCAATGCTCTGCCATTCTCATCGTCTCTTCCTTAGCTTGATGTTTTGCACTACACCCACATAGGGTCATGTAGGCAGCAAGACTAATAAAATTCTGTCAAGATCTAGATCTAGCAGAAGGCTGCAATTACCATCGGAAAAGATGCTTTTCTAGTGATATCATTTCAGTGTCATCAGAGCTGCCTGAAACAAATACTTCATTGTTTTATTGCATAAACATCCTTCTAGGTCATGTCTGCCTTGATGAACTTTGTCTATGCCATCAGAGGATGGAAGATGGCAGAGGTACCCAAAGTGCGTCAGCTCTGCAAACCCACTGTTCCCTGGTTCAACAGCTAACCAAACTGCATCCGCACGTCACTGCTGGGGAGCCG
>NW_009260770.1:3421168-3426009 GCF_000687185.1 Egretta garzetta
TTCCCTGAAGGAAAATAGAAAATGTACTGTATCATTGTGGGGCAGCTCCAGCACGCTAAATAGAATCATACACTATCACTTCATAAGCAAAACCTGCTGCTGAGGGGAAAGAAAGGTTATGTTTGGTTTTGAGGTTTTAAAAGCATTTTTTTTTAACTTTTTTTTCCTTCTCTTAACCCAGAGGGATCCAATCCAGAAGTTTCTTCCTGTCTGAAAGAGTTAGGCCTAGGACATTTGTGGCTGCTTCTCCTCTCAGCTATATTGAGTTAAGTCAGACGTACCTCCAGTGAGCTGACAGAGCTACTTCAGCGTGAAACCAGGGCGAGGGAGACAAGAATCTGCACCACACTAATGAAGTCATAATGGCAGCAGCCCTCCAGAGCAGCGTCAGCATTTTCAAACCCAAATGATGTTGATCTTTCAGCTGGAACACACAGGATTTTGAAGCTCATTCAAGTACTCTGCACCAAAATATTCAATTCCCTTCCAGCATCATTTTATTGCAGTTGATAATATGGGTCTGTAGCCTGCTGAGGCCAAGAAAAATGGCAATGACTCTGCCCTCTTTTTTCTGCTTGCCAGTTTTTAATGCAGATGAAAGAGAAGACTAACTAGAATAAGCAACAGCAATGCGTAAAGAGCCCTTGTGGGTGCCACAAGGTGTGACATTCTCCAAAGCATCCTGACACTTGGTGACAAGAGGGACTGTCGTGATCACAGCCTACGGCATGCAGACCACAGCAGTCATTCAGCAATTCCTGCAGTCAGACCACAACCCTTGGGTGACTTGGAAGGTCTAGAATAGAAGGGTTTGGACACTGGAAATTATTTGGAATATTTGCCTCAAGCAAGGAGAAAGAACTACCATCATGTGCCTCAGATCTTTTTCTTTTTAAAGCTAGTTATCTTCACAGAGTCTACAAAAAGAAGAAACTCAGAGGGTTCTGTCTATGATAAATAAATCTCCTTTCTTTGAAGACATACAAGTGCAGCTTCCTAGTTTGGTCCCTGTAAGAATCTGAGACCGGGCACAAACTCACAGTTTCTGGTCCTAGTTAATCCAGTGCAAGTAGCCTCTGCCATGGCACATATTTATGTTTTCAGGATACAGTGCTCCTTGTCTGCTCAGTCTTTGCTTTGGCCTTTGAACCTGATTTGTAATTTCCAACTTAGCTTTTGACCCTTCTTCATAGACTTCTCATTTGACCTTCGCTAATTTTCTTCCTCCTAATCCTGACCTGCTCATCTTAGATTGCTTAAGCCTTATCTCATCTGCTATCCCAGAATCTACTCTGCAGTTTATAGTCCCTAATCTTGTGGTTAAGCCTCTGAGGACCTTCTTGACCAGATCTTCTGGCTAAGTGCAGCCTATTTCTCAGATTCTAATTGACTGCAGTGCCTTCATCCCATCTCCAAACCTGATTCCAGTTTGACTCTTGTCAGGGGGCCCAATTACCCATATCCCACTGTGTGCATTTTACCTCCCAGAGCAGAGGAACATGGCAGAGTAGCTCCTGAGTCATCTATGATGACTACCAATATCCAGCCCACATTCATTGCTAAGCCACCCCATCTCTTCCACATCAAAAATTCTCCTCTTTTAGGGAGATATTTTGGGCTGAAATTGTTTGCATTTCTTTTTACATTCCTGTACTTCAGCATTTGAATCCAGTAGAGACCCTAAACTGTCAGTAGATACCCTGGACCCACCTTGCACACTCTAAGTAAAAGATGTCTTTTTCTATGTTTTGTTACAAAAAGCATTTCCCACTCTGGCAATGGACAGTATCAGCCCAAGGCAGTGCTAAAAATTCAAATGTCCAAGTCTTATGTTACCCTTCCAGTCTCATCCTAGCTTTTGTAATACTCTCCTGTGTTACCTTACCTCTCCTTCCCACTTTCATCCTGATCTTCTACTCCAGCAAGTGTACTGACCAAGGGAGGATTCTTACGGGGTTATTGGTCCCATCTTGCACAGCATTTGGTCCCTGTCACACAGCTGAATATTTGGCAATAGCACAGACTGGCTGGACACAAACAGCCACGAGGGCATTGCCCTTCCTTTTGTCTGCCTCTTCTGAACTGAAGGTGACTTGATCTCCACCTGAACTACTCCTTCTTGAGCAAGAGAAGCCCAACCCCACTGACGAATGCAGCTCCCCTGTCCACACCCTGGCTGGATCTGCTGGCTTTTTCCAGTGGCATGAGGTGAAGAAGGTGGGATGCTTCCTGTCTGCATGCCCAAGCTCTTTGGAAGTCTGGGTGCTACAACACACCCAAACAACTTAAATTAGACAACACTGTAAACTGGGGATGGGACTGGTGGAAAAGCATTGTCCTCTTCCATACCACCAAACTCAGAATCAGCTCAAAGCTACTCAAGCAAAATTAGCTTTAGCTGCTGTTGGTAAAATCCTGACTATTCAGAATAAGTTTCCTGTACACAGCATACTCAAAAATAAGTGTAAAATGATTCTGCCTAATATTAGGAAACCCAGTAAGAATAAGGCAGATACTTTGCACAGATTCTTCGCCAGGCTGCACAAAGATATACATTCTCAAAGTCATAGGCAATTTTTAACAAGTTCTATAGCCTGTACTAGATCATCCCTTTAATCACCTCCTGATATCTGTGAGGCAGTGTGATCCAGAAAGTTGTTGGCCTCTCCAGTAAAGGAAGTAGGGCTGGGTGGATGTTCATGAATCTAACAGCAAGAAGTTGTGTGGTTTTCCTCCTTACACATAAAAGATATTCACAGACTGACTTTTTTTCTTTCCTTTCTGGGGAAATAATCCACTCCGTATGCACTGGCACGGTGACGATTCTTTGACTTTCTCCCTCACTTCTCTCCTGGCAGACTGCACAAGAAACAAATAGGTGGAGGTTTAATATTTTATTACTTCTATAGCCTTATTCTGAGATGTTTATAAAGAAGGAAATCGACCTCTTCCTGGATACCAATGAACTGTCAACTTCCTCTAGCCAGCTTCTTTGTAACACGTGGAAAGCCATTCTCATAGGCAGGCTTATTAGCTCTGCTCCAGCTATAAAACAGGAGTGAAAAGAAAGCAAAAGGCTGGGATGAGAAGCGTGCCTCAAATCCTTCCCTTGAACTCCTCCTCCTATTCACCAGAAACAGGTAGGAGCTCGGTATGTGGCACACATCTTGGGCTGCATTCACGCTTCTTGGATTTGGGAAGGATTTGAGCAAGGGGAAGGCAGGCAGTGTGTCAGAGCTTCCACCGAAGGAACGGGGCTTAGACAAGACCCTTCCTGCACATCAAAGTGCCCAGAATAAACTGTGCATTGTTCCCAAAGACATAAACAAGAGATTCTTTAACTTTCACGCAAGCCCTTGCAATTTCAATTCTTTCCTTCACACATGTATCTGGAAATGCTCTTTGCTAAAATATAAATGCCCCGATTCTCTGTGTCCCAGCAGGAAACCTGGGACGTCCATTAACAACATTGGAGCTTGCCAATACCCTGAAACGCATAACACCGGGTAAAGCACCTGGTCTGACAGTTCCCAGGTTAATTTTTTATGCTTTTTTTTTCCCCTCCAATAAACCTACAGGCAACCACATACTTTTCTGAACAAGTCTCTGGAGGAGATTTCTGTCCTCTCTGCCTTAAGGGAGGGTTTGATTTCAATGGTTTTCCAAGCTGGGCCAGGATCACAAATCAGGCTTGAACTACTGACCCACCTCTTTCAAATTCTGGGAGGTAAGTTAGAGAAATTCATGCCCAATATCAGATGTATGAGCCAGGTGGGGATTCATAATGGCTGGGCCAGCTCAAATGGTACCTTTAGCAGAGTTAGGACACCAAGTCACTCACCGTTGGGATGAAGGGATAGCTGTTGACCAAGAACAGTAAATACACAGCTCCTGTGATGTGATTTTGAGTCCTCATATATGAGAAAAGGACTGGGAAAAGCCCCTGTACAGGAGGGCCAAAATAGTGGCCAAAATAGTGCGTAACAGGAGGGTGGATAAAAGCCGGGTTTTAGTGCAGAAGGTAGGAGGTTAAAAAGGATCACATCCCTGGGGGGCGGAGAGATGCCTGAACTTTTTCAGGACAAAAGTAGCTGAAGCTTCAGAAGAAAGAAGATAAAAATACCCATAGAGACAGCCCAGGGGCACAGCACTGCACCCTTGTGAGGACCCAGGGAAAAAGCCCTTTGTGGTATTTATCTGGGTGGGGGGTGGTGGTGGGAATTTTGCATTTTGATATTGGGAACAGAGAAGAGGCAGTTGCTGCAGGAAGGAGGCTGGCCCTCACCACGCTACGGGGAAGAAAGGGCTGGCAGAGATGCTCGGGAGGAAAGGGAGCCCTGGGTCTGAGCTTAGGGCACCGATCACTGACAGCTCAAGGAAGCTGCCATGCTGCAAGGGTGGCAGTACCAAAGGATTGAGAAGACAAGCATGTGGCAGGGTTGTGGGTTGTTGGTCTGAGATAAATTTGACAGCAGGATCCCATGTTAAGGAGCAAGAGAATTTCGGAGTTGCATAACTGCCTCCCAGGTACAAGAATATTTCCTCCTATTCTCCATCCAGTCCTCTGGCTTACAACATGCTCTCCCCCGGCATGAACAGCCCAACGGCTTGCCAGTTCATGCTGTCAGCCAAGATAACAATTTGTCTGTAGTGCACCCCAGCCCTCCTGGCATCAAGCTATGACTTCGGTTCATTTTCAGCATACAGAATTTACTGGTGAAAAATCAGAGCTGCTGCAGCTCCCCTTGCTTCCTGGCAAGGGGAAGAGAGAAGGGAAGATAAAAACACCAAGGGGCCATACGACTGTCAGAAACAGCCTTTCCATAGCCTGCAGGAGACGA
>NW_009260770.1:3426041-3428431 GCF_000687185.1 Egretta garzetta
AAAGAGAACATGTTAAAAATGGGACACTTGTCCCTGGATTTGTCATGTATTTTGACTGGTCCTTCTCTCATCATCTCACTGTCCTGCTCCAAAGATTTAAGGAGATCAGTGAGCGCTTTATGCTGGGTTTGGAATAATGACAGGAAGGCTGAAGGAAGCTGAGAACAGCTGTGTCAGATACCCAAATTTCAGGGCAGTGCTGTTGCCCCCATGTGTCCCCAGCACTGGTTTCCAGTCCTGAAAGAGCAGGGACAGAAAAAGGTGAACAGGTCTGGACACATCAGTATAACCTCCCTGGCACATCAACAGAGCAATGAGTCACTACTTACTTACACTCTTTTAGTGCAAAGCTGTTTATACAGAAAAGAATAAAATCAATACAAAGGGTAGAATAAATCACCTTGGGTTTTTTTCCCTATCTGTGACCCTTTGATGCAGTTCTGCAGCCCATGGTTTTCCTTCAAACCACGCCGTTCTGAAAGGTTTCTGTGCATCCCCTTTTCAAACATCTCATTGCAGGGGTCCTTCAAATATGCAAACATACTCGTCTCGACGTTGTTGATGAAACTAGAGTTAAAAACTGTCCTGCCAATCCACTGGCAAATGATCCTACTTAAAAACAGGGAAAAAAAAAGAAAACCAGAGTACCAGTGCATAGGAATTCCAGTCCAAAAAAGCTACTCCTCCAAAAGCATGGAGTATGGGTAGCTGAGAAAGCGTGAGTCAGGCTGCAAACAACTTCAGCGCCTGCCCGGTTCTCACCGACCTCCTCAGCGCACCTCGTTCCACTGCTTGCTCTGAATTTCGGGCCTGATGCCGCAGCATGCTGAGCACGCACTTAACGAGAAGCGCGGTTACTGCCCCTTGGCATCAAGACACAGGGAGCTGCTTGTCATGGGCAGGAGCTGAGGAGGCAGGAGCCCTTCCCTGGCAGGCACGCTAACCTCACCGCTGGGCTGGCTCGGCTCGCCGGCGTGAAGCCATGCCTGCCCAAAAGGCTCATTCCTGCCTTTTCTCTCGCTCTCCCGCTGCCAAGGTTATTGCAGTCTTGCACTTGCATTTCCTGCGGTGATCTCGCCCTGACCTTTGACAGGCTCCACACAGTTAATTAAGTTTGGCTGTAAGTTGCTTCGTTTCTAGAGGGGTTTTCATTTTGCCTATTCCCTTTCCCCCTCCACTGCAGGATACACCTCTTCAAGGGAGATGAATTCTGTCTTCAGGTGAAAGTCCAGAGGTTTTTTTGTTTTTTCATTGACCTAAATTAAACTCCAGATTTGCATTGACATCAGAATTTAGTCCTAGGACTTTCAAGTTCTGCCAAATTCATAGAAATGGAGATCAGCGTGCTTAAAAATCTACCTCCACTCATTAAAGTATTTTAATTAAACAATATATATAGTGCAATTGGACATACGTATGTGTATTTTTAGTGAATATTAGTATTTTAAATTATGCAATTAAATTAATTATGAAAATAAATTAGATGCCTATACTCAGGGAGTCAGCAAAAGCAGGGACAGAAAGGATTTCTCCTCTTTTACCTGCTTAAGAAGAGAGTTGAAATTATATATATTAATGCTAGAAGGTGGTTCTTGAATGAAAATATCACAGGGCCCTCAAAAGAGAATAAAGGGCTAGCTAAGAATGATTAATGTGCTTTTACACAAAGACTGATACTTTTTATATATCTTTGACCTTCTAAGGTCAAAGGGATTAATAGGACTGTTTGAAGTTCAGGAGGAGCTGAGCAAGGAAACAAGAGGGCTTTTCATGGGGTGATGAGAAGCTGTGGCTGACATTTCAGGAGCAGAAAGCCTATTTTTATTAATGTCTTCTTTCTCAGGTAAAAAATGTTTTTGACAGCAGGAAACAAAACAAGCGTACAAATGTGCAAAAAGTAATCCAATTTCCTCTGCAAGCACGCAGATCTAAACTTGAAGTTCGGCGGAACCAGCGTGGTCGTCCCTGAGGAGACGGAAAAGAGGCATCAGAGGCAGGCACTGATGGCGGGATAGCATAGCATTATCAGCAGCTAAATTAACGTTGCTCACTGCATTTTTGGAAAATTATTAGGACAGCTGTTCAGATTCTGCAGCATTCATAGTATATTTTTATCTTAGGTGTTTCTGTTTAAACTTGTGAGGAGTATGTCTTGTACACTTCTGCGCACAACTCAATGTGTAAGTGAATATCAGGGCAGTTATTTGAGCATGCAAATAATAGCAAATAAAACATGTGCAAACTAGAGAAAGGAGGACTCGAGGGTAGATTAAGTTATTTATTCTCAGTGAGTAGTTTACTTGCTGAAAACACTTTTTTGCAAGGAGGCAGGGGAAGGATAGGTTATATTTAATTAATAGTTTTGGCAGTGAGATCTCAGAAAGATGAAC
>NW_009260770.1:3428455-3432000 GCF_000687185.1 Egretta garzetta
CAATTAAAGAGTTTTCAAAAGAGTTTAAAATCCCAAAAAGGAAACTGAATATTTGACTTTGAGTCAAATGAAAAGTTTTGATCAATCTTAAATTATTTTTGGTTTTATAGTATACTTACATAGTCTACGTAGCTTTTAGTATGAATGTTAATATTTTGTAAACATATGCAGTTATATCAAACGTAAATTATGTGTATCTACTTACTCAGCCACAGTGGTAAAGAGTGGAGAAGAGCATCTTCTTCTTTACCTGTTCTGAAATGTACTGCAATTTTGTATTTTAATGCCACAAGTCCTGATGTTGAGTCATTGCAAAACAGGAAAAAAATTTCACTTAGGGTCACCACTATAGCAAAAGTCTATTCCAGTGTTCTCAATTCAGCTACCAAACTGAAAATTCAGTGGAGATCTTGTATGGAACACTTGGGTCAGGGCTTGCCTCTCCCTTTTCTCTTTTGTTTAAATTTTCTGAATTTATATGGACAAAATTAAACTTTTTCACTTTTCCAAAATTGCTTTTCATCTTCTAGCTCTAGCAAAAAAAGGGAATGAAAAAACTTAATTTCTTGCTCTCTCCCTTTGCTTACCTTCCAGCTATGAATGCTAGTACTTGACTGTTATTAATGCAGCTTGCTCAACTTACATTAGACTTTCTGAGCATAGGTTGAGGTTGCCAACAAAAGTTCTCCATCTGCATATACAAAAACACATCTACGAGTACCATTTTCTACAAAAATCACAATAAGCGTTCTTCTCAAGAATGAACTCTTCAAACTGAATTGGAAATAGCTTGCAAGCCTGCACAGTTTAAAGGATGAGTAACTTAATTCCTTGCAGAGCAATTGACTTGGTCTCAGCCTTTTTCCTTGTCTGCATCAGGAAAACACGGGAAGTTTTCATGTTCATGAAGATGCTACCACAAAAAGGTACAATTCTGGAAAATCCATTCAACCTTAAACCAGGCCTCTCTCAGCTCATCCTCATCAGTAGAGTAGTTTGAAATGGCTGTTTCTTCTTATTCTTCTTTAATACTCTCTCCATAGACACACGAATGCCAAAAGCAACTCCAACATAGCTTATTCAGTCAAGGTCTTAGACCAAGTACAAAACTATACCTTGAGGATATGTTATCTACCCTGTAAAATTTACAATTCAAAGTTTGTCACTGCCTACAGACCACTCTGCTATAGCTCTATTTGTGTTGAGAGAAATGCCATGTATAGTCTTGATTTCTAGAGTTTTCTGAAAGAAAATGTTAATTTCACCTTAAAGGCTTCATACAGCCCACTGTTTACTCTGGACTCGTATGGGAAATTCTTACATGTTCAAGGACATTTTTCATTTGGTGAATATCTGCCATGTAATACAGGTAGCAAAGGGCAGACCGGTCAAATTCACCGAATCGTTTTGGCTTGGAGAAAAGTTAAAGCCAGACTCAGGAAAGCATTAGCTGTGGTATTCTTGTCACTGGTACTATAGCAGCCTGAGAACTCAGGTGGACGTGAGGAAACACCAGTTTCCTCCCTCTGCCAGCGGAGATGTGACCAATAGCTCTCACCTCCAAGTTCACCCATAATATCAACCCTTTTTGTACTCAGGGTAGGGTATGTGCTTCAATCTGCCCTATTAACTAGTTTCATTAGTAATTAAAGAACTTATGAAACTACTAAACTGCAGGTTTCCCACCTTTCAGCTGAGCATCCTACCCATTGGGGTAGGGAGTCCCATCCATTTGCTCTAGTTGTCTCAGTTTCTAAAAATCCCATACAGGATAGAAGAGCTGCAACAGAAGTGACTAAGGGAGCCCCACTAAAACCTGACAGTTTGAATGTTTACTACAGAGATCTGATTTAAAATTCACTGCTTTCTGATTCCAGGGCTTGGTAGCACAGGAAAATTGAGCAGTATATGTCAGAGGTGTCTAAAGGCTACGCCGTGCAAGGAAGGCATGCGTAAACTCACCCTTCATCTTCACCTGAACAGGGATTGGAGTGAAGGTGCTGCCTTCTGGTCTACTTTTTGTTAAATATTTTTTTTAAATCTTCAAGGGAAATAGGTAGAGGAGAAGGCGTAGGTAGCCTGCAAGTTGGAACACTCCTCTGGGCTCATTTGTGTGTTCCAATAAATATTTATACAAAGTTGAAAAGTGACAAAACAGAAGAGTTCTCTGGCAATAGGTTAAAAGTGTCTGACTCCTCCTTTTCATTTTCCAGTTTTGTGAATCTATCCTTTCATTTCCTTTGCTTTTCTTGCAAATGCTTGGAAAACGAAATGTTTCATTTTGGGTTGAACAGAATGTTTCATTCAACATAAAATGTAATTTGGGGAGTTTTCATTCTTCCTTGGGGACAAAAAAAAAAGGAAAAGCAGTCTAGATTCATTTTAATCCAAACCAAAATCTTGATTTTTTTTTTTAACCCAGTCACCAGAGAAAAAACATCAATCCTTCACATAGCTGTTATGACAGATTCAATCAATTGTAATTGCTAGATCTCACTTGCTCAGCTGCTGTAATGAGTGCAGGCTACAAAACCAAATTGCTGCAAGAGGAAAAGGTGTGCCAAGCACATCTAAATAGAAGGCAATATGATTACTGTAAGGCAGGTGAAAAAGGGAGAGAGGAGAGGAGAGGAGAGGAGAGGAGAGGAGAGGTCAGTTTTTCTGACTTAGAGAAATGTGAAAAACAAGCAAGTAATGGGCAACCTGGATCTGCTGTTCTTTAACATTAATGGAAAGAATTAAAAAGAAAAAAAAGTCCAAACTCCTACACTTCATCACTCCCCTACACGCAAAACCAGGTGAGCCTACACCAGTTCCTCCCAGAGTGTGTGTTGAGACTTGGCTGATACTGCATTCCACAAATAATTCCCCTTCTCTGTGCCTGCAAGACATTTTGGTGTAGAAATGGGAACACAACCCAACACTTTCAATTAAAATAATTATTCAGAACTGGCAAACTCTGAGATACTCCTATTGTTTCTTGCTTAAGAGGTGGCATTTAAACTTTCAGAGATAGGGAGAGGAACTTTGTTTATAGATCAAATGCAGTTAGTTCTAAGGAAATCCTGCATCTCACTTGCCTCTCCTGAAGATCACGAAACCCCCTCTAAGGCCTCCTTATAAGGGGACATTGTTAATATGTACAGATAAGGATCATATTGCACATTCAGGAAAATGTTCCTAATAAAACATGAACTACATGGCTATAAATATTGTTCAGTAAAAGGACTGACTATCATATAAAATTATTATATTGCTTGCAGAGGACAACGTTCCATCTTTCTAATGCTTTAATATTAATTGGACACCTTATCACCTATTTTTACATGCTTTATATTAGCTTCTCTATTAACACAGTTCCAAAGGAAAATATGAGAGATTTTTTGACTTTCTCTTTCTTTAGACTGAGAAAAACTAGCTGCCTTCTGGATTCATGAGAATGGCACATATAAACAAATAGCCTTTTTAAATTACAAGTAGCTATTAAGTCTCATTTCTTATGCATGATCATTTTCACAGAGAAGCTGGTCTGGTGCTACAAGACT
>NW_009260770.1:3437502-3440107 GCF_000687185.1 Egretta garzetta
TCTTTCCCTTTCTGGTTTCAAAATACTGTTTCTTACTTTAAAATTGTCCAATTAAAGAGTTTTCAAAAGAGTTTAAAATCCCAAAAAGGAAACTGAATATTTGACTTTGAGTCAAATGAAAAGTTTTGATCAATCTTAAATTATTTTTGGTTTTATAGTATACTTACATAGTCTACGTAGCTTTTAGTATGAATGTTAATATTTTGTAAACATATGCAGTTATATCAAACGTAAATTATGTGTATCTACTTACTCAGCCACAGTGGTAAAGAGTGGAGAAGAGCATCTTCTTCTTTACCTGTTCTGAAATGTACTGCAATTTTGTATTTTAATGCCACAAGTCCTGATGTTGAGTCATTGCAAAACAGGAAAAAAATTTCACTTAGGGTCACCACTATAGCAAAAGTCTATTCCAGTGTTCTCAATTCAGCTACCAAACTGAAAATTCAGTGGAGATCTTGTATGGAACACTTGGGTCAGGGCTTGCCTCTCCCTTTTCTCTTTTGTTTAAATTTTCTGAATTTATATGGACAAAATTAAACTTTTTCACTTTTCCAAAATTGCTTTTCATCTTCTAGCTCTAGCAAAAAAAGGGAATGAAAAAACTTAATTTCTTGCTCTCTCCCTTTGCTTACCTTCCAGCTATGAATGCTAGTACTTGACTGTTATTAATGCAGCTTGCTCAACTTACATTAGACTTTCTGAGCATAGGTTGAGGTTGCCAACAAAAGTTCTCCATCTGCATATACAAAAACACATCTACGAGTACCATTTTCTACAAAAATCACAATAAGCGTTCTTCTCAAGAATGAACTCTTCAAACTGAATTGGAAATAGCTTGCAAGCCTGCACAGTTTAAAGGATGAGTAACTTAATTCCTTGCAGAGCAATTGACTTGGTCTCAGCCTTTTTCCTTGTCTGCATCAGGAAAACACGGGAAGTTTTCATGTTCATGAAGATGCTACCACAAAAAGGTACAATTCTGGAAAATCCATTCAACCTTAAACCAGGCCTCTCTCAGCTCATCCTCATCAGTAGAGTAGTTTGAAATGGCTGTTTCTTCTTATTCTTCTTTAATACTCTCTCCATAGACACACGAATGCCAAAAGCAACTCCAACATAGCTTATTCAGTCAAGGTCTTAGACCAAGTACAAAACTATACCTTGAGGATATGTTATCTACCCTGTAAAATTTACAATTCAAAGTTTGTCACTGCCTACAGACCACTCTGCTATAGCTCTATTTGTGTTGAGAGAAATGCCATGTATAGTCTTGATTTCTAGAGTTTTCTGAAAGAAAATGTTAATTTCACCTTAAAGGCTTCATACAGCCCACTGTTTACTCTGGACTCGTATGGGAAATTCTTACATGTTCAAGGACATTTTTCATTTGGTGAATATCTGCCATGTAATACAGGTAGCAAAGGGCAGACCGGTCAAATTCACCGAATCGTTTTGGCTTGGAGAAAAGTTAAAGCCAGACTCAGGAAAGCATTAGCTGTGGTATTCTTGTCACTGGTACTATAGCAGCCTGAGAACTCAGGTGGACGTGAGGAAACACCAGTTTCCTCCCTCTGCCAGCGGAGATGTGACCAATAGCTCTCACCTCCAAGTTCACCCATAATATCAACCCTTTTTGTACTCAGGGTAGGGTATGTGCTTCAATCTGCCCTATTAACTAGTTTCATTAGTAATTAAAGAACTTATGAAACTACTAAACTGCAGGTTTCCCACCTTTCAGCTGAGCATCCTACCCATTGGGGTAGGGAGTCCCATCCATTTGCTCTAGTTGTCTCAGTTTCTAAAAATCCCATACAGGATAGAAGAGCTGCAACAGAAGTGACTAAGGGAGCCCCACTAAAACCTGACAGTTTGAATGTTTACTACAGAGATCTGATTTAAAATTCACTGCTTTCTGATTCCAGGGCTTGGTAGCACAGGAAAATTGAGCAGTATATGTCAGAGGTGTCTAAAGGCTACGCCGTGCAAGGAAGGCATGCGTAAACTCACCCTTCATCTTCACCTGAACAGGGATTGGAGTGAAGGTGCTGCCTTCTGGTCTACTTTTTGTTAAATATTTTTTTTAAATCTTCAAGGGAAATAGGTAGAGGAGAAGGCGTAGGTAGCCTGCAAGTTGGAACACTCCTCTGGGCTCATTTGTGTGTTCCAATAAATATTTATACAAAGTTGAAAAGTGACAAAACAGAAGAGTTCTCTGGCAATAGGTTAAAAGTGTCTGACTCCTCCTTTTCATTTTCCAGTTTTGTGAATCTATCCTTTCATTTCCTTTGCTTTTCTTGCAAATGCTTGGAAAACGAAATGTTTCATTTTGGGTTGAACAGAATGTTTCATTCAACATAAAATGTAATTTGGGGAGTTTTCATTCTTCCTTGGGGACAAAAAAAAAAGGAAAAGCAGTCTAGATTCATTTTAATCCAAACCAAAATCTTGATTTTTTTTTTTAACCCAGTCACCAGAGAAAAAACATCAATCCTTCACATAGCTGTTATGACAGATTCAATCAATTGTAATTGCTAGATCTCACTTGCTCAGCTGCTGTAATGAGTGCAGGCTACAAAACCAAATTGTTGCACGAGGAAAAGGG
>NW_009260770.1:3440347-3461464 GCF_000687185.1 Egretta garzetta
GAGAGGAGAGGAGAGGAGAGGAGAGGAGAGGAGAGGAGAGGAGAGGAGAGGAGAGGAGAGGTCAGTTTTTCTGACTTAGAGAAATGTGAAAAACAAGCAAGTAATGGGCAACCTGGATCTGCTGTTCTTTAACATTAATGGAAAGAATTAAAAAGAAAAAAAAGTCCAAACTCCTACACTTCATCACTCCCCTACACGCAAAACCAGGTGAGCCTACACCAGTTCCTCCCAGAGTGTGTGTTGAGACTTGGCTGATACTGCATTCCACAAATAATTCCCCTTCTCTGTGCCTGCAAGACATTTTGGTGTAGAAATGGGAACACAACCCAACACTTTCAATTAAAATAATTATTCAGAACTGGCAAACTCTGAGATACTCCTATTGTTTCTTGCTTAAGAGGTGGCATTTAAACTTTCAGAGATAGGGAGAGGAACTTTGTTTATAGATCAAATGCAGTTAGTTCTAAGGAAATCCTGCATCTCACTTGCCTCTCCTGAAGATCACGAAACCCCCTCTAAGGCCTCCTTATAAGGGGACATTGTTAATATGTACAGATAAGGATCATATTGCACATTCAGGAAAATGTTCCTAATAAAACATGAACTACATGGCTATAAATATTGTTCAGTAAAAGGACTGACTATCATATAAAATTATTATATTGCTTGCAGAGGACAACGTTCCATCTTTCTAATGCTTTAATATTAATTGGACACCTTATCACCTATTTTTACATGCTTTATATTAGCTTCTCTATTAACACAGTTCCAAAGGAAAATATGAGAGATTTTTTGACTTTCTCTTTCTTTAGACTGAGAAAAACTAGCTGCCTTCTGGATTCATGAGAATGGCACATATAAACAAATAGCCTTTTTAAATTACAAGTAGCTATTAAGTCTCATTTCTTATGCATGATCATTTTCACAGAGAAGCTGGTCTGGTGCTACAAGACTTTGCAATTTCTAAGCTCCGCTGGATGGTGTGTGTATATGCATTACAGCTTTGCTGAGGCAGGTTCTATTCTTTGACTCTAAATGTCTCCCCTGTGGCTCAACCCTTTCCTGTTGCTTTCATGAAAATGAGAAATAGTCCTTGATCACAAAGTTCCCAGGTTTTTCCTCACATTGACAAAGGAGATTGTTGTTAGCCTGCCGGCAAGTGTTTTGAACTGTATCAAAGAAATGGGATTCAAGTGAATATTCTCATGGATCGGGAAGAGGTTTTTTAATCCTCTGTAGAAGCATTAAGGACACAGCAATGGGAGCATGTGAGAGAGGCCAAGGGCGAATGTGCGCTGAACACAGCTCTTAGAGCAGTTTCTCAAATTTTTCCACTCATGACCTCACTTTCCAGTGCACTTCCAGGCTCATGACCCCACTTCTGATTGCAAGCCCTACTCATGCAGTCAAGTTTCCATCAAGCCACCTCTTAAGTACCGTGACCTCTTGTTTGTAAACCAGTGTCCAAAGGGTCTGGTAAGGAGGTGACTCCCTTCTGATTCCCCCAGCACAGCTGTTGCCAGAAAAACATGGAGATCTCAGGCTGCCTGCTCATATACTGTATTTGCTCACGCCAGAGACAAAGATATTTCCACCCAAAATTTTGTCTTGGAGAATACAAGTTTCTGTTTAGTGATGGGATGGCAGGGTTAGGTTAACGGTTGGACTTGATGATCTTAAAGGTCTTTTCCAACCTAAACGATTCTATGATTCTAATAATGGTCCTGACATTATGCACCCCTGTCCTAAAACTATAGAAATACAAATAAACCCTCAAAATACATGTGGGCCAAGATGCCCACACGGTCTTCCCTGGCCATCCTGCATCCATGGCCCATGATTGCTCAGAATCAATCTGATAACCACCTGGACCACCACGTAGGATGCTGCAGGGCTGAGTGCAGCCACAAAGAGGAGGTGAAACCACACCTTGACACGACCTTTTCGCAACCACATCACCCACAATTCACAATGTTCCTTGTGTCACTAACGGTGGGTAGGGGAAAATAAGCCACCCTGGTAAATGTCCCTTCATTTTTAACCCTTCCTCATAAATCAGTTCCTCTGCTCCTGACTCTGCGGCCATTCATCTCCGGCTTCCTTGCATTTTACCATTGAAGTTGGAGATTTTTCAATTGTATGGTCTTCAGAAGTAGTCTTTAAAGGAGAATACACAACTAATTGAAGAACTATAGACCTGGGACATGATTTAGGACTGAAACTGATACCTAATCAGTCTCACACATGCTTTTCTCTTCTTGGTATCTCCTCTTCTAAACTGCCCAAAATCCCACTGTTTTGTCAGACTGCAGATGCCACTGCAGATTGGTAGAACCCCACCAGGACACCCACGGTCAGTTCTGCATGGACTATCCATACAGGTCAGCTTCAGGCACACGTGTGCAGGTCCACTAATGCAACAGAGGGGAAAATGCATCTACAAAATTATTCTTGTTTTAATAACAAATAATTCCTTACAAGGTGTTGGAACATCTGCCACACACAAAAAATGCCATCTCTGACTACGATAACCATATAGGAAACCTTGGATTGAACTGGAACTTTCAGATGCGTGTTAGTAGCAATGCCACAGGACTCCCTCTCTCTGAGCCTGTCTTTTTGAATAGAGGGGAGATCCTGACACCTATGCACAAAAGCACAGAAGCATGGATTAATATTTTTTTTTTTCCCCCCTTAAAGAACATGCTTGCCAGAACGCAAGCCAGGAAATACCAATTTCCATAGGCACTGCCGCTGTGGGTGGTTTGAGGCTGGTGCACCCATCCCTCTGGGGGAACAGATGTTGCCACTGATTCACTTTGCAAGCATGTGAGTCAAAGTCTACATCTGTGACAACTTACAGTAAAGAACCGTCAGCAGCTGCAGAGCAAAAAGCACAGAGTGAGAAGTCAATCAAGGTGTAAGGCAAGATACTGCACCAACCCTGCAAACTGACAAATGGAATCCATTTGTTTCAAGCCGTGGCAAATCTACCTGAGCAGAAGAAAGAAAAAGAAAGAAAGAAAAGAGAAACAGGCAACAGTTCACTGATTGCCCCATGCACGATCCATAGTGACTGCTCTCTAATGTCTTACATGCCTCCTCCGGCATTAAAAAGAGCTGGAAGGGGGCTGTGCAAAACTGCAGGGCTTCTGCCCAACTTCTGATCCAAATAGCCCTCTGCACCTTCTCCCCATGCCCTCCCTGACCCAGTGAATCACCCAGGGGGTCTGGCTGTGGTGCTGCCCCTTGCCATTTGCAGTCACAAAAAGACCCAGGATATTCTTCATTGCAATTACAGCATTGATTCAAGTCTGCCAGTCAGATTCCATTGCTACCATTTAATTTGCCCCTTTGATACAGTATTGGCACACTATCAGAACTAAGGGAGGTTGCTTTGAATTGGTATACCCTGCCTACTTCACACCGTGGGCAAGTGAAGTTCAGATGACAGCAAGGTAATACTAAATTGAAGTTTATTTATTGTTCGTTGTTTGTAAAAGGGGTTGGAATTCTCTAGGTGAAAAGTATCACCCACATAAAGATGTAAAGCTACCTCTGTGCCTACATAGGAGAGTGAATACAGGGGAAAAAAAAAACAAAACAAAACAGAAAAAATAGTTGCAAATATTTGATCAACTTTCTAAACAAATGTTTCCCAGCTCTTTTTTGCTCTTTTATATTTGCTTTTTCTGGACATTTGTGATATTGGGTTTTATGAGCTCAAATGTTTGTAGAAGGCAGAAATACATGAGATTGCATATTGAGGAAAAACAGATTTTAAATGTGCTGTATCCCCTAACTCTACAAGAAGCAGGATTATATTAATACACTGGTCAGTCACAAAACAGAAACAATTCCACAAGTCTTAAGTAAACTAAGCCTGTGATGTGAGAACTTTCTCAAACTTACTGGTAGTATCACTACTCCAAAAGATAGTTATCTTTATAATCTTCAAACAACTTATAATGATAATTAACCTAATTTAGTTGAAGTGGGGGTTTTGGCCAGTCAGAGTGCTTTTCTAGCTGTTACCAAGTCTATAATTTTGCAAAGGGAAGCAGCATCTTCAAAATTACATGCTTTATGAATGTTTTGTCTTTCAAACCTGTGTGGTTCAGGGACTTATTAAATTAAAAAGGAGTGATTTGACTACCTGAATAGTTTCTATTTCTTGTGTGGGTAGGACTTTCCCTACTACATATGCTACTTGTGCAATTTTTTTCTTGAATTCCTGTAACATAGAACTGTCTACAGTATACAGAGCACTTCTGTACATTTGCACTGCATTTATCCATAGTTTTTATAACTGTTACTGCATTTGTAAACTGCATTTAGCAATACTGAACTTCATTTGCAACAAGTAGTTCATTTATCTAGATTTCTTAAGGTTCACTAATTTTTTCCCAGTCTTTGGCTTCCTACCTACTTCTTTCACCTTGACTAACCCGAATTATGTGGAGGCCATCTGCTGACTTACTGCCTCTGGGCTCACCATCATTTCCAAGTTACTACTGAACATTGGCCCTGGTATGGAAATCTGTCAGCCCCTGCTCTTCGGATTTTGCAATAACGAAAACTGATCACTCATGGAAATTGATTCCTTCCCGCTTTTCCAGTAATAACAACTCTTTGACATTTAGCCAGTGACTACTTGATTTTTTTAATAGCTGCTGTCAAAGGTCTTTCAAAGTATAAATAAATTTCACCAACTCATTTTTCTTTATCCACTGACCACTTCATTGACATACTCAAAGAAGTCCAAGAATCTGCCCAGCACAATCTCCCACTGCAAAGACACATTATGATCTTCCAGATTCCTTTTATTTCAGTTCAAAGTCTTTTGCAAGGTCTGAATGTAAGGTTCATGGCCTGAAAATTCCTGAATCATCTCTAAACCAATATAGTATTTCTTTAAAAAATAAAGAAAGAAACACATTAGAAAACTGTCACACAAAACTTTTTCAAACAAAAGTGTGAAAAGAAAATGTGGGTGAATTGCCTTAAAAATGTTTATTTTCATTCTGTATTTTTTTAAAAAAATCATCCTATCCTGTTTTTCTTAAAACAAACAACTTCCTTTTGTTGTATTAGTACCATTCAGCTAGGCTGGTCTAGTCTAAAATGATGGCTTCTAAGCCAATTGCCCCTCTTGAGTACAATCCTTTATGTAGATATTTTCACATAAATACAGGTTTGGTATCATGAAGCCATCAGTAAGGAAAATCAAAGAGTGGGGCTTTTAAAGAAAAGACCAAAACAAGTTATTATTACACCACTGTGACTATTCTTCATGCGCCTGCACCTTGAATACCCTACGTAGTTTGCTCCTCCATCCTCAGAAAGGATATATTTGAACTGGGGAAGGTTCAGGGAAAGGTCACAAGGATGATCAAAGGTGTGGAACGGCTTCCCAACCAGGAACCACTAAACAGAATAGGCTGGAAACAGAGGTCCATAAATCACACACGTGTCACAGGGGGAGCAAACTGGGCACAATGGGAGCACTGTCCCTCCAGGCAGGAATGGGGGCCATAGCATGAAGCCAGAAGGTGGCAGGTTGAAAACAAGGGAAAGGCAACGGCTTTTCACACAATGTGTTATTAAGCTCTGGAGTACCTTGCCTTGGGATGTTGTGGACACCAAGGGTTTCAAAAGGCAATAGGCAAATTCACAAAACAAAGGTTCACAGGGGACTGCTGTATTTTACAGATGCAACTTCCAGCTCAGAGGTGGTTTGAGCCCCGAGTCGCTGGCTGGCAGGAGAGTATCGCGGGCAAGTACCACTCACTAAGCACTAAGCCCTGTTCTTCTTTTACCTAGACACCCATGGCTTGCCAACACTGAGAGGACCCTAGGTTACCTGGATGCCTGGTCTGACCAGCACTGCCGTTCCTACGTTTCCACTTTCTATCTCTGATGCTGCAAACTACCTTTAGTGACAGATTTTTGTTAGCATCTCAACCATCTCATATCCAAGTTACCTGCCAACCCTCTTCTTCTGAGAACAACAGCTTGCTTTAGACACCCTTCTTCCAACATTTCTGTCCTTCATCTTTACCTCAGATTAGGACCTTTCTGGGGAGAAGTCTTCTGTGGAGTCATCTGAGGAATGTCCCAGCCAATTGATCAGGAACCAAACCCATACTGAAGTCAAGGGGAACTGCATGTCCTTACCTTCTTGAATAATCATATCTATATGGGGAGTGTCTGGAGAACGTAGCTCTGTGTGAACGACCCTGCTATGTGGAATGAACTGATGCATCAATTTCACTGTTAGAGCTGTAGGTCAGTGGCACTAAAATGCTGAATTAAATTCAATCAGATTAAAATGTTCTCATAATAACCTGAAGGAGTAGGTAAGCATTATCATGTACATACAGGAAAAGATGAGGCACACTCTATATTTTCATGCATGTACTCTGTAGGTCAGGCAGCTAAATTAATTTTGACTGAGGTCTGTTTCCTGTCTTTGTTAAGTGTATTGGATCCAACAGTGTAATATACCTGCTTTTATGCAGAATGAAGTGAGGTCCCATATCCACATAGTGTATTTCTGATGAAATCATCTTATATATTTGTAAACATTACTATTTCCTTTTTGGAAGCTCCTAACATTGTGCCTAATTTTATCAGTTTCTAGCATAACCATTTCTGACATAATGCATGCTCAGGCACGCAGCACACACAGAGGGAGCATCTACCGAGGCCAGTATCAGCTGCGCTCTCACGGAAGGATGGGTTTGCCTTTACTTGTAGGGCTTTGGGGCTGCGGGGAGGCCAGCAATGCTATGTGATGGTCGAAGGAGCAGAGCTGTGCCTGTCTGTGGGAGACAGGCTGTTGCCCCAGGGCACCCTCCTGAGGAGCCCTGGCAGGGGCTACCTATTCCCCATGCACAGCCATTGGCATCCCTGTGGCCAGGACCAGCCTGTCCTTGCAGTAGGAGCTGGGAAGCTCAGCCCAGCCTTCTTGGAGACAGGGCCTGTAGTTTAACAAACAGGCACTGAAAGAACTGAGCTGGATTTTCTTCTCTTGGATGCTTGTTCCCATCTGGGAGAGTAGCTGCTGCTTCTGGCCAGCACGAGCTGCTCTCTGGTCACCTGGAGACCCTGAGCAGGGAACTGATCTGCCCAAAAAATAACCACTGCTCAGCCCAGTGGCTTTTTAGCATGAGGAGATCATGCCTACGCCAGCGCCAGGAGCATTAGGAAGGACTGGCCCAGGGTTAGGTGGTATCCCAAGGGGCACACCCCTTGGAAAGAGAGGTTTGAGGGATGCAGAGCACCCCGAGTCTGGGACTGCAGGGAGGTCCAGATGAAACGGACTTACAGCCAAGACAAAGGTGGTTGTTCAACTGTTTCTGCTCTAGGATGTTGTATGTTTGATGGGTGAAGTGAGACAGATTTAGGTTCAGTACTTTGGCTATTCAAATGGAAAAAAATTGCATCACTTAAGTTGCATTTTAAACAATTTTTGGTTGACATCTTTGTTCTCTCATCAGTTTTTCAGAGTTGAGTATAGAAAGAAAAAAATATTGATTGTATTTTTATCTCTTTTTGTGGCCTTTTCCTTTCCAGTGCAAAGAAAAACTTAAACAGAGGTAACAGAGAGAGGATCTGAAGTGTTCTTGTGCTTTTAAATTAGCAAATGTAAAACCTTTTAAAAGATAATAAAAAAAAGAAATCAGTTGGGATTGTTTAAAAAACACAAACATCAAAACTCCGTGTTTACAAAAATCACATTTTTTCACAGAAGAAAACGCTCTTTAATTGAAAAAATGCCTGGCATCCTGCTGACCGAATTATACAATGGTTTGGTGACAGTTCCAGAAATGAAACCCAGAAAATTTAGTTCTTCATGTCAAGCAAGCCACATTGCCCCATTCTTTTTCCAAGCAGAGTCAACTCTTAGTGCAGGATGTCTCATGAGCATGGAAGGCCTATTTTGAGAGTCTTCTGAAAAGTTGATATTTGGGATGAGTCCAGGATAACTGTTACTGACCCTTTTTAGACTGAATATTTATTAAGCAAGCCCAGAGGATTTTTACCTTGACTCTGTCAAATTTAGCAAACGGGATTGTTGTTGGATATTCTGTTGTTGCTGCATTAGTGTTTATGCTTTCAGTGTGTATAAATAAATTTTAAAATATCTATTTTGAATAAATGGGGGAATGTTTGTATGTAAGTAAACAAGACAAAAAGTTCACAGGCCCTGAATTTTTAATTACAGTTAGACAAGCTTGAAAATATCATAGTTCATCTTGACAATCAAATATATTTACCCATTTCCTCCACAATGCCTGAAGTTTTCTCTGTAAGAAGTTGGCTTTCTTTTTTTTAAATTACTTTTCTTTACCCTGGGGAACAAGATAATCCAGTGTAGCTCTTGAAATATCATACAGACATTTATACAGGACATCAGTAAAGCAGGATTATTTTCTGGGTTTGTTGGGGTTTTTTTATTTGAAATACTTCTCCTTAGCTTTAAACTTACAGGTTGGGTTTGACCCTACCTATACTTTCATCATTCTGCTCTGACATGTCATACCACTTAAGTGTCCAAAGCATGGGGAATCAAGTATTCCGTGGATTAATGTATCCATTTTTTACACACCTTCCGTACATTGCATTGTAAACATCAAAGACTGTTGGATACCAAGAATGGAGCCTAAACTTTGTCTGTAGTGCCTAGGCAGTACATTAGTATTTGCTGGACACTGATACCTGTTACTACTTTTTGGTTCTCCTTTTTATTCTTATCCTTTAATAGCCTGATTTATTTTGCACAGTGGTCCACCAGTTCGTAGAATAATGTGTCTTTTCTGAAAGGAATCATGTGTTAATTTTTTTTCTTTGTTTCTTTTTAGTATTGTACCACTATCTTTTAAAATTTCAAATAAAAGCATGACGGGAATAAAAGACAGTTAAATTACATCCACATGGGTACTAATAAGCAGTCTCTAAAGTCTTAGCCAGTTGCCTAACCAAAACACAAAGCATATGGGAAAGAAGGGGGCCTAAAATTAAAAAACAGCAATTCTGTACTTTGATTGTTTAGTCTGCATGGTTGAGGGGACATGAGCGTAGGGATAAGAGGGCAAGAATTGGAAGCCTAGTGCAATTATTTGGATGTGTAATGATGTTAAAGGACCCCGACCTGCACGTGTAGACCAATATGGTATACATTTAGGACTCTACTCTTCTAAGAGCTTCTATTCATTTTTGTCTCCTCTATATCTGTACATCTGAAAGGTCCAGGACCTGGGCCAACATGATTGCATCCAGAGCCTTGTGTGGAAGACTGAATAATCTTACTCCTAGAAGCTTCATAAGAGCTCAGAGCTGCTTATAAATTATCATCTTTCCAAGGCCCAAAGGTAGGGTGCAACAAACGGTGTGCAAAATGACTCGCACAGGCTGGAAGTAGCTATGAGGGTTCCTCAGCCTGACTGAGCCTATTTACAAAAGGCACGCTGCATGGCCACCCAGCCTGCTCCGCTCTGAAATACCCAGAGAACTGGATCCATCACACTTCCCAGTTTGTGCATTTGACTAAGGGACAATTATAGCTGGAAAAATGTGACATTTTTCACAACAGGAATTTGCTGTTTTCCTGCTTTCATTTCTACTCAAGCAGATAGACTGAAAAAAACTTCCAGAGCCTGCACTTCTGTGCTCTGACACAGATTTTGGTATGTTGACGAAAAGACAACCATTTTCTCTGTCCTCACCCTGCTCTCAGAACAAGCATTCAAAGCTGAGCTATCTTACCTGAGAAGACTACAGAAAGGACTGAGAAATTATGTTGTAACATGAAGTGATCTGATTTCCAGAGGAGAAGTAGAGCTCCACCCGCCACGCTACTCAACTATTGCTGATCAGTACATCAGGCAGCCAGTCTGTATCAACAGCCGTAAGAAAGTATGGCAATTACAAAGTGGTTTTCCCTGGTAGATCATAAAGTGATTGTCCTGGATGGGCAAACATATCCTCCACTCACCAAGAAACAGAACTGAATAGAATCTGGAATCATTTCCATCTGAGAAGCAGCAATGTCTTGTAGACAAAACGGTGCTGTGCATCTCAGAAAGCTGGGTACTAAGACCTGACTGTAAGACCTGGGATAAATCATGTAGATTATTTTTCAAATGACCACTAATTTTGGGTCCTTCAGACGGAGTCATCTTTTTCCGTATGTTTAATAAATGTTTTTTAAAGATGCATGGTTCCCTTGTACAAGAAGGACTCTGATCCCCAGATCCCCTGTTTTAGCCCCAGGCCTCCTCACTAGGTTCACAGAGGGCATTTTCCGGCAGGTAAGGTGAATTTTTTCTCTTGCCTTTCACAGAATTGGTGAAAAAACAACTATTTCTTGCTGAAGTCTTTGAAAAACCTGTTTCACCTTAAAGTAGGGAGCTGGCTAAGACAGCTCAGAAAATTACGAGCCAGTGAAAACAACAGATTACCACAGAGAACATTATGCAAACTTAATGACTGCAATTCAGGAGAAGCATTTGCTTAAGTTCAATAGATCCTTCAGCTTCAGTTTCTGAATGTATGTGATGAGATTACTTGAGTTGAAATAATTATAAAAACTTATATGGGCTAATGTTCATTGAATGCAGATACAGCCTGCAAAAATTTCTCACAAATGCCAGGGCCTTTCCAAACAGATGTTTTATTTTAGTTTTACAAAACCATGCTGTTTAATCTTGTAACACAATCTAGAGTTTAGACATAAAAGCATTTGGCATAGACATATATATGTATATGTGTGTGTGTGTGTGTGTGTGTGTGTATATATACAGAAACACATATATGAACAGACACATAGTTAAGATATAGCTTAAGTATTTTAACACTAATATTCATATGCAGAAGAGAAATAATAACAGGAGAATATAATGTAGTTGGCATGATAAACCATACCCCCATTCTGCTCAGCATTTCTTCAGCTGCAACTATTTACCAAGTGTCCTTCAGCGGCAGACAAATATTTCTTTACAAAAAAAGCTTATAAATCTTTACTTGTTAGCACATCTCTCTAAGTGTTAACTGTCACCATATCTCTGGGGGTGTTACTTCCCTATATCATTGTAATAAAATATTTCTTGCCTATGAGTGTTTTGAATCGTCTCCGCTCTGTCCAAGTGTCTGAGACTGTTTAGCTAAACTGTGGTTTCTTCGACTTCAGCACTAAGTGGCTGCACTATTAATTAAAAGCCTTCTGTTATGCAAGAGGTCAGGCTGGACCAGGGGTTATCATCACAAGCCCTCTCTTCAGGAGAGAAAAAGGACCCTGAGCTCTTATAACATAAAGTCAAGGTATGAAAAAAGAGTGGAGGTACGAAAGCAGAGGACCATTAAGGGCTCCATCCACTCTTCAAGTCCCTGTTGCATTGCTGCAATGCAGGCAAATTTCCTTGAAACTTAAACTGCGGAAATGTGCCTCCATTCCCACTCTTATTATTCATACCTGCTTGGAGGCAAGATGCAAAGCATACATTAAAACATCGGACTTTTAAAAGGAACACTTAAAGCCATTTCAGACCCAAATCAGCTCCTAGCCATCATCAAGGAGGCATAAATGTGGGCTAAAGAAACTCAACTGTTCACTTAACATAAAGGATTAAAATGTTGGCATTTTTTTCTTAAACTAACATTCATACAGACAATCTTTTGTTCCATGTCAAATGTGAGAAATTGTAAATGCAGCCCGTCACAACTCGTGCTCAAGCCTGAACCCTTGCCATTTCTCCTACAATAGAAGTGAACACTTTTAACTTTTGAATACACAAACAAATGCCAATACAACAACAGAGAAAGTTGAGGACAGGGCCTCTTTCTGTTGCAGACAAGCACACCAATAATATTGCTTTGCTATTCTATCATACTAGGCACGATCAAAAATTTCTACAACAGCCTCAGGGAACATTTCCTCCTTTCCTTTTAGTAAGAATGAATCTCCTTCTCCACTTGAAAATTATTTTCGAAGCATTTAATTTGTGGTAACTTAAATTTTTCATGAGTACACCTTTCCAAGTGAGATTCTGAAAAGTTTTGCAAGAGGTATGCCTCTGAGATTTATGATTAAGTCAAGGCCCACAGAAATTAAATGAGATAACCAGCATAATGCTAGTTCATGGCTGAGCTAGTACTGGAACTTGAGAGTCCTGCTTCTAAGTTCTCTGATGTTAGATTGTATGGATTTGAAAAGATAGACATCTTGGTCTCCCAGAGGAAAGTGCTCCAGATGAAATAAATCACTGTCAGAAGTGGGTGAGATTCCACTGAAGTCATGCCAGGGGTGAGTTGAGCAATTCATCTTCAAAGAAGTTCATTGCATCTTATCTCCAGGAAGATATTAATGATATTAATGGCACATTTATGCAATGTAAGTTTCAACACGCAAATTATCTTTATTAAGACATTTCTTTTAGTTGTTTGCACTTGCTTTCAGACTGAACTATAAAGGATTTGTCACTGGCCCTACAACCTATCCCACTTCTGTTGAAACCAAAGGTGAAACTCCCACTGACTGCAATAGGACACTACTGAACTCCATACACCTGGACAAAACCTGGAACAACATACTTGGTTGTAGATGTGAGCTTGCAAATTGAAAAAGCAAGTAAAGGGATAAATCATCACCATCAGGGTTGGTAAAAAGCAGGCTAATTGCCATCCTTTATTAAAGGACCGCTGTGCCCCTCTGTTCCTGGGATACAAGTTATCCTGCCTATCGTGCTGTAAAGCATTCCCAGTGCTTACATCTAGGGTGTTTCACCAGCGAATAAGGAATACATAGCTCTTCAGAGCAAACTTCTGTTCTGTCAAGGTGCCCAAACCCAAGCATAAGCAAGTAAGTTTGAAGAGCTCATAAATAGCTACAGACTCATGTCAGACAGGAATGAGATGAGTAATAACAGTTTGGTAATGGCCGACCATGAAAGCATGTGAGCAATTAAATTGCACTTCTCTCGAATTCCTGATTTCCCAATCTTGATGTTCACAGGAGGAGAGAGTCTGTGAGCAGTGGAGTGTGTTGCAAAGGGCCCTTTACACCCGGCTCTCCCTACCCCTCTTTCCCGTAGTCACTGGAGGTGGTAGCCCATAGGCTACTCTGGCCTGTGGACCCTGTTGCAGTGGCACCATCAGAAAACTTAGTAGCCACACTACTTTCTATATTCATAATACACAGCGATAAAAATAGGTAATAGCTACAGAAAGGCACTCTGGTTTACATTCTGTGAGTGAAATGTTAGCTCCTATCCACTGCTTGGGTCTCTCCATGCCCCCCATGGAGAAACGAAAATCCATGGGGCATAGCTGGTATGACCTGAGGAATTTGTATGAACTTCACCCTGTCCTTTTCCTTCCATTCATCACAGGCAGCTTGCTCCCGTTTCACACACAACGATGCTCAGAAGAAAATTCTGCTCCCCACATGTGTGTCAGTGCAGAGTCACCAACCGGCCACTCGCTCTGACCACATTGGCTTCCTCCAGATCTGGGAGAGTGGAGACCAAAGTGAAAGCAGCAGCAGCTGCCTGCCCCTTGATTCACAGTGGAGGCAACCTCTGCAAAATGCTCCTTTAAAAATATCTTGGGGAGTTTACCACACTTGCATGATGAGCAGAGAGCTCTGTGTGTAGGACTCCTTCACGTCAGGCAATTACTACCAAATGTAGCGTGATGGGGAACAGTTCAGTAATTAAAGAGCAGGCTGAAAGGGATATTTTTAGTAACTTGATAGCTTTGAGATCACTGAATGATCTGCCAGGAGCAAGCCGCACACACGTGTGGCTATAATTGGAGTAGCTGTGATTATTCCAATGGGAAAAACAGTTCCACGGGTCGCCCCGTACATGGGGTGGCATGCCTTGGCTGCCTTCTCCATGCTCCACATCTCTGCTCTCTGTTTTCCTCCTCGAGCATCCCACCCGCACAGCCCCTTACCGGGCAAGGCAACGGAGGTGCGAGGATGTCCCTTTAGCCAGATGTTTGTTGTAATCCCCCACAGGGACATGTTCCTTGCTGGTGCGAGGCTAGGCAGCAGTGTGAAGGGAAGGGGCTGAGCTGGAGGGCTGGGGAAGGGGCTGCCAGAGCACCCAGGATGGCAGCTGGTGGATGGGATAGGGATAAAGGGCTTCTGCACTGCTGTTCATTCATAGAATCATAGAATCATAGAATCATCTAGGTTGGAAAAGACCATCAAGTCCAACCATTAACCTAACACTGCCATCCCACCACTAAACCATGTCCCTAAGCACCTCATCTATCCTTCTCTTAAATAGCTCCAGGGATGAGGACAAACAGCAGGAAGAGAAGGTATGTCTACGTGCTGGTCGACGCAACTTAATTGTAACTTTGTCTGGACCAAAACCAAAAGGCAGGAGAGGAGGTGTGGGATATCCTCCAGACACAGAGACCATGCGACTGCTTGGTGCAGTTGTCTATAGGTGGCAAAGATGCAAAAGGGGACAGAGCCGCTCTCTCTTACTCTGGACGGTTACTCACTAGCTATTTTCTGAGCCTAAATAGCTTCAGCCCCAGAAAACACAGAGATGTCTCACACCACCCCGGCTGTTACGCCCCTACATCTTGTACCAAGCACAGAAATGGGAGAAGAAAGAAATGAGCCAGAATTCAGCTGGTTGGTGTCTTTTTCTTTCCTTCTTCTCTTTTTATTACCTACAACTGTAATTTAGCCACTGCTCGGAGAAACTTGGAGCTTCTCTCCAAGAAGCTGCGGGTAATATTTTCTCAGCAGATAAGCAGTTTTCCTACAAAACCTGGCAGCTTTTAAGTAGCCTAGAGAACACCTTACAGCTGCAGACAGAATTGTCTGGGAAGATTGCAGTTTAATTCAGGCAGTCAGCAAGCTGGCTGGCTGCGTACGGACTTGAAAAGCATGTGCTTGGATAATGTCCTATCCAGATGTTTCAAAGACTTTATGCATATAGAAACTAGACATATTTAATACATACATGCATACTGTATATGTACATATACCGCCTACACAAATATATTTATATAACATATGTTTTACATTGGTAAATAGATGGAAATGATGGAAGGAATTCAAAACTTACTGCAGTTGATTGGGAATACCTTGAGGTGATGTATATACAGGTTGCCCAGGGATGCTGTGAAGTCTCCCACCTTGGAGATACTCAAAAGCCACCTGGACACGTCTTGAGCAACTGGCTCTGGGAGGTCCTGCTTGAGCAGGGAGGTTGGACCAGATGACCTCCAGAGGTCTTTTCCAACCTCAATCATTCTGTGACTTATCTTATTTAAAGCCATATTAATGCCATTCTACCCGTGGGTGAACTCCCACCTCAAGTTCCTGTTTATACTGTACATGTATTGCTTTTAGTCCATGAAATTATCCACAGATTTGTACTTTTTTCCCACTGTTTGGGAAACTGAGGCTCTGAGAAGCTGATGCTGTGTGTCAGCCTTGCACAACAAGCCAGAGCAGAGGCTTGCCCCTGGCTGTGGAAACTAGAAATTATAACTGTCCAGGGCTTCTTGTTGCTTAATTTTTTCCCTCTTTATTTTCGAACTACTTGGGAAAACATACGCTTCTATGGTTTTTTGGAGCCAACTGTGCCCTCGGTGACCATGATGACACCGTGATTATGTCATTGCTTGAGAGTGTGTGAAAGTGGTATTCTTTTGCTGAAAGATGCTGGTTAGCCCTCTTTGAGAAGGAGCTTTGATAAAATGCACTTGTGCTTGAACATACAAGTGCTTTTGAGAGCCAGGACCCTGAGTCTAAAATTTAGTGAATGTTTTGAACAAGAGTCAGCTTTGTAACAAATGAAGAAAAAATGCCTGCACGTGAGTATATTTGACAGATCTGCAGACCTCCAAGACAATGATACCTGCAGTTCAAGATCAAGATTCAAAGTGGCTGCTGTAACATCACCCGGAGAAATAACCAACCTTAGCATGAGAATGAGACTGGATACAAGCTGGCCAAAGGGCCACTACAAAAATCCAGGGGCACTGTGAGATGGGGTCATACTTGCATCTTGTGTTCGGCCATTTGTGTATCAAAGGCACATTACAAGAGACCCATTACTGAATACAAACACTGAACAAAACCATGAAAGAAAATTCCTCCCTCAAGGCAACACTCAGGGTCCACCCAGTCCAGCTGACCACTCAGGTCAGCTACGGGCAGAAGGGCAGGAGGGCTTCCTCCTCTCCGCGCTGAGGAACGGCTCCTGCTTTAAGAGGGCTGCCTGGCATAGGTTCGATTTCCCACTCTTTGTCTCTCCCCCGTGTGTTTCCCCTGCTGAAGAAGTTTGCCAAGTGGAAGGAAGACCGCGGGCAGTGCTCTGCAAGGGATGAAAATCCCATTTCCCCAAGGATGTTATTAGCCTGGAGAAGCATTGGCCCCAAAGGGACTACAAGAAGAATATAAACTAAGAAAGTAGCTCCCAGGTGCATTAGCTACTTGAGACTCTCGCACAAGCTTGGGAGGTCACATTAATCTACTTTTTGGTTTGGAAATGAAATCTGCTTCTTCGGATAGTTTATAAAAATTGCCAGAACTTCCATTTTCTCTGAGAAATTAATCAAAATCAAAGTTTAATTCCACTCTGAGAAAACATAAGCAGTCATGAACAACACCATACGTGCATTCAAATTTTTCCAGAAGTTCTCTTTTGTCTACAGCAATGGAAACGGTCATTGCTCCGACCAGTTGCACAATGCTGCAGAGCAAGAAGATACACGGAGGGCATTTCTGTCCAGACTGCAACGGATTTTCAATCTATCTGCTGTTTTGGCTGTGTGCAGTTGTTTTGTTGGGTGTTTTTTTAAGTCACAGCATCAGAAAGCCACTGTGCAAACAATAGAAGGCATAAACAACACTTAGGAAGGCATTTTTACCACACTCATTTTCATGGTATTTGAGTGTCGTGAATGAATGAAATCAGCAGCGCCGGGAGAGGGTTAGAAAGGCTGTTCGTACGTACACTAGATGAAGAAATACCTTTGGCCCCTGTTTGCTGTGCTTCCAGATGAATGGCGTCAGCGTACAACAAGCACTCACTGTTCCAGCTGCCCTTTGCAACAGCCTCATCCAGGGCCTGATCCAGCCCTCGCTATAGTCAACAGCAAGATCCCTGCCGAGCTCACCAGGAGCTGGACCCGGCCCTAAAGCTCTGGTTGCAGCAACACCACCATGAAATTGTCCATGCTCATAGTAAAGTAATTCTACACAGAGAAATTCTCTTTTGGCTCTGAGCAATCAAATCACAAGCACATTTTAAATGCCAGAAACAAGTGGAGAAACAAGGAGGAGAGAGCTTATTTTATGGAAAGCCGTTTTACTTTGTTTGAGTTCTTTACGTCTTTCTTTCATTTCTTTGTCTGGGATGGCCCGAGCTCTGCAGTGTCTATTCTTCATGTCGTTTTATACCTTTATTCCCACCTACTTTTCAAACTGTTCTAGGAAAACTAAAAAAAATACTTCAGATAACTACATTTTTGTGAAACCAGCAAGGCTATTCTAGCAGACAGGCTGTGTGTGTGTGTGTGTGCGTGCGTGCATGTCTCTGCATGTATCTGAAAAAAAATAGAGGGAAAAGAGTCTACCTTGACAATGGCCACCAGACCTTCATTTTTACTATGTTTGGTCCATATTTTCTATGCGGGTTACCAGGTAGCAGACCTTCAACATGTGCATTATGTCTTAGATGACTAAAAAGGATTAATTTCCAAAATACACTTCTCAAGACTAGTTATCTACCTAAATAAGGAAAAGCAATAAAGGATCAACCTCTGTGGTAACCTGCAGCATTTCAGAGCCACAGTTTGCAGGTGAGCATTACCACAGGTAGATGCTTGAGAAAACTAAACCCAGATTCAGCATGCCTTAAAATAATCGTGAAATTCCACTGGCTACAGTGGCTGCATTGAAGATCAAATCTCCAGTAGGGGAAGGTGAAATGTTCTGCACAATTTGGGAGCTGAACAACTAGAAAATACTGCCAAAGGCTCTTTCAGTTATTTTTTTTTAACGAAGAATAAGAAAAAAATCAGCAGCTTAAACACCTTATTCTAAAAATATAAAAATGATAGATTCAATAACTGATAAACCCTGCTACATCCCATAAACTATAGCTTTTTCAGTCCGAACTGAAAGGAGAAACAAACCAATTGCCATTTGTTTTACATGGTAAAACAGTTTAACTTCTCTCTCAAACAGCTGAAGCCAAAATAAGAAGCCACATAGTGCGTATTTTTACGTATCAGGCAGGCTCCAGGCTCACCTTGAGGATTTTAACTCAAACTGGACATATAGGAAAACTTCTCGCCAAATCTTCACTTCTTTTGATGAATTTGTCACAGACAATTTGCAAACAGAAATCTGACAGGCGTTTGATTCTTTGCGAATTAGTCACTCCCGCTCCTTTCTAATAAATCTTTATGTCCCACTCTTTTGACTTATTCAAGAGAACATATTGCCTTTTTAAAAACATAATATGGCCATTAGCAAATCATAGTTGTGGCACTGTCAAAGCATTACCAAGACCACGAGCGCTGCCCCATCCCATTCTTCTCCACAGCATAAAGTGTCCCACATGTTCCCTGCCTCCATTCTTTCCCATCCTCTCTCTCTTTTCAACATCTTTCACCACCAAACTGGCACTGGCGGCCAGCCAACCAACCGGCACTCTAAGTAGTGCTAGGCTGATATGCCTAGATCTTTGAAGTGTCACACAACAAGTCCAACAAGTTCGTTTTCTTCCTATTTTAATACCTTTTGCAGAAGGCCTCAGCCACAAAGTACATTTCCCATCATTTTTTCTTTTTTCCAAAACAGCTCCTTTCTGTGCAAACTTCTGTTGACAACTTCCTTTTGGAAATGCTTTTGCCCCTACGAGATTTTTGAGAATAGGGCTGAGAGATGCCTTCGTAAATGATTTTACATTATACCTACATTAGGCATATACCGTGCCCCAGGAGCCCAAGTTCAGAAAGTCACGGTTGAGTTGGTTAATACAATTTTTAATGAGCACTGATGTGACATGCTGCTTAGATCAAAGTGCAATGAGCTGTTATTTGTCACTGCTTCCCATTAAGCACATTCTGAACAGGGGCACGGTAATGAAACAAGTAGGACTGGGTATATTTTAAAAAGACATTGTGCATCAGGCTGAAAAAAACATAGCCTTAAAATAATAGAAAATAAAAAAGATGAATAAAAGACAAAGTATAGTCTGTGTTGGTTTTGGCAATTCACTGGTGCCTGAACCCATTGGGTATTGATTTCCTTTTATTTCATTACCACATCTGAAGCTGCACTGATAGTAAATCACAAGCGGAGCCTCATTTACCAACTTGGCCAACGGAGCAGTAAAGTCATTCCCCTTTCCTCTTATGAAAAGCTGCCAGTGATGCTGCCGGGAGTGGGGGGGGCTGTCATTTCCTGGGGGAGAAACCATGAGCTTCTGGGATAATTGACTTTGGGGATAAATGACTTTTTGCAGGCGATCCTCGGTCTCATCTTCTTGAAGATAATGATGCTGCTCGACCTGGGGATGGTAAAGCAGGTTGTGTCTATAGAAAAAAGCCTCTCCTTTTGGATGTTGCTGCTTCAAATTACACTTCAAAACTGCTAGCCCTTCCTTACTGCTCACGGTGCTGCTGGCCTACCTTTTACACTCAGGCAAATAGCAGGAGCCTTCCTACACACCATCTTGTCTGTATGCCTGCCAAACATGTCAGCCTCTTCAAGCTGGCTTCTCCCATCAGGCAGGACCCCTTCGTAATAACCTGGTGCTCATGGCCAACAGCAGGGCAGTTCGCTTTCCCACGTACGCTGCCCTTCACTTCTCCTGATACCACCCCTGGCATGCCCGGCATTATCTCACTGATCACCCTGGCAGAAGCTTCTCTTAAGAGAGGCAACCAACACACATGCCTCTGAAGTACATCACGGGTCCCCAGGACTCAGAAATGCAGAGACACTTGTACTGCAGTTAAGTGAACATTGTTGTGTTCCTTACTCACTCGAACCGTTTCACTTACTGAACCTGCAGGTAAAGAAAAACTACTTGGGTGTCTCTGCCGCTGTAGGATTGTCACAAGTGGCAAAATCAGAATTTTGCCCTGGATTAGTCCTGAAAACAGGCAAGTGGATGCACAAGGCTTTTTCCAAATGCACTGTGTCTATGGCAAGAATCACCTCCCTTCACACACACGCACCTGATGAACACCTCTGTGGCAACTACAGGGATGGGTTGAAGATGAGCAAGCAACGTTGGGCAAGGGTATTTTTGCAGCCTTACCCAGTGTTACTTTCTCACGTCCATGGACACCTCTTTCTCGAAGGATGTTGCTTTCCTCTGTGCATCTCTCTCCAGGTCACGGGGAGGATATCTGACCACTACAGGCTTGTACAGACCGCCACCAAGTGCTCTGGAAACCATCCTTTCTGGCTTGAAAAACGCTGGTGTGAAGGCGCAAGCAACATAACCCTGAGAATCCAAAGCACCAGACCTCTAATTCTGACTCACCGCTTACTTGTTTCTGTCTCAGTTTCCTCCCTATGTTAGCGAGGAAGATTAAATTTATTCTTCCTTTCCAAGGGAGTCAGAAGGAATCATCATTGTTTGTGTTTCTTTTTAAGCAAGGAGCGTGTAAACACTTTAGCTCGGTTAAGCTGTTCAAAATGCAGTTACATTGATTTTCTCAAAATTTCCTCCAATTTGCTACACATTCTTTGCCATGTGGCACTACAGCCAAGCCCACGAGTCCAAATGTGAACTAGAAAACATGATGTCCCCGTCCAGCGGATGTTAAGAAGGAAAGCCTCGTGCTTAAACTCAGGCACACGAGTTGCTCGCATGTACACAACACGGAGCGCATGCGTCAAGCGTTTGCATGGCCAAGGCCTAAGAGGAGAATAAAAAGCAAAACTCATCAACAGCAGAGGTGGGGAAAGGCCCGTGGAAGCGTGCAGCACCGAAGCCGGCAGCCTAGGCATCCACTTTCAGCTTTTAAAGCCCCGGGTCGGCGCGGAAAGCCGCGACGGCACCGCGGCTCCTTTCCCGGGCAAGGGCACACGGCAGCTTCGTTCCCCTCCCGCCG
>NW_009260770.1:3462441-3469835 GCF_000687185.1 Egretta garzetta
AGTTGGTGTCGGCGGCGCTGTCGTTGCACGCCTGGAACTGCTTGCTGGTCCGGGCGCCTCTCGCAAAGATGCTTCACTCGCCTCCGGGCAAAGGGCTGGCTCTACCAAACTGGGGGGCGCTCGGCCGAGATGTTCCGTGGGACCCACGTTTCACCTGCGGGCAAAGAAGAGGTTTTTGATGTGGAGGTATTGGCTGGGAAGCCTGAGGCAGCGGAGTTTGCCAGCAGCGGGTCTCATACCCAGCTAAAAATGTTTTGCTGCAGAGCATAGAGCATGGAGACTGTGGGTGTCGTTATGCGCGGTCCTGTTCTGACACTCGGCTTAGCCCTGGACTGACGTTTCTCTCAAACTGCACAGTAGGCAAAATTTTAGTGAGAAAAGCCAGAGTATTTAGATTTAAAAGTTCAGTTTGTAAATCCATATTTAGGCACTTAGCAGATAACCCATCTTTCCAGAAAGGCAGCGTTCTTCAGGAGCAACTTCTGAAAAGGAGGTTCTTTGATGAGCTGCTTAGGTATGGCTAACATTTGGCAGCCAGATTTGAAAAATCTGGGCGCGATCCTGTTCTGAAAGAGTGACACAACTTACTCGGTTACAGCATCGTTTTGAAGAGTGTTCCTAATTCTGAAGTACTTTGTAGCATCCAGCCTTCTTCAGTTAAATTTCTTAGGACCCCAAGCTTTCTCGTAAAAAGAGGAATTTACTTTAACTGTTGTGGTGCAAGTGACCTACACGGATTCCATGTGAGATCTGTGAGCTGGGATAAGGATTTCAAAGCTCTTCCAGGGGTGGATTTGGTGGAGCAGGGATTGTCTCTCTCTGTGTTTGTACAAGTGCTAAGCACACAGACGGTATTCAATAAATAATAAAGAGCATGGGCTTCCGATGGTGTATTTTCTTTTGAGAAAGAAAGAGCAAGGGACCTTGTTCCCCAGGAGGGGGTTTTATACCCTTCTCACAGCTCAGCTATGAAATCTGGAGAGCAGAGAAATGTCTTTAGTTGAGCCAGACCTGCCGGGGCGCCAGAGGTGTTCTTTAAAACTCCGTGATCTGAGATGTAAAAGTCGAAATGGGAGGTTTGAAGTTAGAGGGTAAAGAGAGGAGGTGTAATTACAGGGTGGGACTCCCCGGCTCATCTGCTTGGAATTACAGAGCGGAGCTGAACCCTGGCTGGAGGAGGAAACAAATCGGGGGCCAGTGATCAGATCAAACCAGCAGCTGCCAAAAGAGGTTGAAGGAGGAAAATCATCCATTTCTTCCATCTGCAGCTGTATTTCACCAAATAACATAAACCTAAGTTCTCGTAGGAACATACAAGTCAGCGCCTTTGTATATTAAGTTACCTCGGTAATGTGGCAGTGGACGGTTTGCATCTGAGCTTCAAGCGATGGGAAACTACTGCCCTCTTACAAACTTGAAAACGACATCGGTGGCATGCAATGCACTGAACTGTAGCCCCTCTAAATGTATCATCTGCCCTGTTAGCTTTAACTTGGCCTAGAGCTTTTCCCTCTGTGCCACAGAGTCAATAGGAGCCTCCTTCGGTCAGCAGCTGGCCCGAACTGGTAATACATAAGAATAACCAGTAATCCCAGGGGATCGCAGTGTTAAGCCTCTTTACAGCACGCGATGTTTTCTTTTTGCGTTTCTATTGCACGTGGCAACTTAAGGGTTAAAAGGGAGTGCGTGTGGGTGGGTGAGGATTTTTAGGGCTTAAAGCTCTATAACAGGAGTTAAAATGTCCTGTAGGGCTCAAACTTCTGCTCTCATTACATTAAGAAATGCCTGCTTTAACATCACTGAATTGAAATTTGGAAAAAACTTGTCTGCGTTAATCAAAATAAAACCTGTGCAATGTCAAAAAAAAAAAAGTTTGCAGCTGGAAGTTGTCCATTATCGCTGTTTTCTTTGCTTAGACAAAAAGCCACAGAAGTTTCAGATGTCAAATGCTACGATCATTCAGCTCCAGCAATTAATAAGAGTGACGTTCAAGTGGATTCAAAACAAATTTGGCTAATGTCTTTTGTAAATGTAAACTTTTTTTTTTTTTTTTTTACAAATACAGATGCTAAGAAGAAACTTTAGCGTGTTTCTGATCATGTCACTGTTAGAGTAATGAATTAGAAGCTTTAAGTAAAATGATTTATTGATAACGTCATGGAAATAGTACTAATAAAGATGGCGAAGACAGGACTGCCAGGTTTTTCAGAGCAAAACTATTTTTATGCTATTAAAAGTTCTCTGGCAATATTGCTGAAATGAGTTACATAGAAGTGGTTTACTTCAAAACCTGTTCAGGAAAATAACAACTAAGCATATCAGAAGATGCAAATACCCGTATCTATAACATGGACAAGTATTGCGCTCCATGCTAGAGGTGTATGTGATCTGCTCCCTCAGTAAAATACTGCTTTTGGAAATCTGGAGGACAATAAGGAGAGAAAGAGGGGAAGACACATGGATTTGTGTAAGACTTGCGGAGTTTGCAGGGAGAGTTAGAAGATGGGCTCAATTTTATTCACAATTTTGTCAGTGCAAATTCGATTTCACTCATCTCTGTGGCATGACCAGGCTAACAGTGGTACGGTGGAGGGGTTGTCAACAGTAAGGGCCATTTTTGCACTTTGTAGGGTGTCCATCGGAGGTGGGGCTGCCAGGTGACAAAGCCCCAAACTAGCCTCAGCCACACAAAAGGCACATCCCTTCAGCTACTGCAGGCAAGGGTAGGATTTTGTTACTAACAGGATGCTTTAAGCAGGGCTGGCAGAGGGTAGGGTTATATGTAGAGAGCTTGTTTAGCATTGTCTTTACCCAGGCACAAGTCCCGTTGGCGCTGGGGGCAGTTCCCAGCTGAATAAATCGTGGTGCCAAGCTGTGGTGTGGAGGACAGGGCAGAGGTCTGCGGGCAGATGTCTCTGACAGAGAGCAGATGTTTCCTTCAAAGAGAGCAAGACCAAACTACCGGTCGATATTGAATTGTGCTTGTGGCCGGTGCTGCACCCACTTGTGCCAGTGGCAGAGTTTCTGCTCCTTGAAGGGAGGTGGGCTTTAACCCTTTGAGGGTTCATAAAGAAGCCCATGCTCCCAGGAAGTGGCATCTCACCTTGCATGGGTAGCAGCAGTCATCCCAATTAAGAGCCAAACTTCAGTTTAGGAGAGGTTATCAGCCATGTCACTGCTCAGCGCTTGGTTCTCTGACCTCCTCCAAGATGTGGCATTGAGTAAGAACCAAGCTGTAGGATAACAAAGGATCTCAATGTTGGACCAGCCAGCCTTGGAGGAGTTCCTTTTTAGCTGTCCCATCTAAACATATTTTAGATCTCTCTTCAGGATCTTCCACCCTCTGAAAACATTCATTTCGCCTCTCTCTGAAAGCTGTACCTGGACACCGTAGGCACAAGGAAGGCAACAGATACACGTGAAAGGAAATCATTGTCCTGTCTGCTTCCATGGCCATAAAGCCCAGCTTTCCTTTCCCAACCCTTTTGTTTGTAGTAGCTAATTTAGGTCCCAATCCTGCGAGGACTCTTTGAAGTTTCAAGTGCAGGGAAAACACTGGTAAACACAGACCGCGGCTTGGTAACAGGACATTATATTCTCCCTGGCAATTACGTAAGTTTGCTGTAGCTAAAAGCCTGTCATGGGCGTTATCTAACACTATCCCACATCAAGAAAGAGCGTAATCCAAATGTCTCTTTATTTAATTGTGCAGGGCAACTGCCCAGATAAGGAGAGCTATAAACTTAATCCAGTCAATTATTTTTTATCTGTTGTAAGGTTCTTCGGGTTTCAAACAAGTTCTAACTTGAAAAGAGCTTGCTGCAGAATTAAAGCACAAATGTTAAAATGTTTCTATCAATCAGATGAAGCCATCATGTATTTTGAACTTCTACTATCACTCGAGGTTGTTTTAATTCATAAAAAAAAAGGTGCCTTTCTGGATTTACATTGCTATAAATGAAAGAAGTGAAGTGGTTCCTGCTAAGCAATCCCAATCCAAATCAAGTTTTGAGTCCTATTTTTAGGTCACATTTATTCTCCCATTTAGCAGAGAGTGAACCTGCGGAACACCTAATAGCTTCAAGTCTGGTTTGAAGCGCTACACTTGGGCATGTTTGGTTTAGAGTCTGGTAGAGGTGTTCATTAAACTCATTAAATCTAGACAGTTTAAGATTTAAGATTATTTGAGTTCTACCTTTGCAATCTGGCATAGCTGAGAACAGCATTTGGCTGGGGTGTTTAGGCATGAATTAAGTTACAAGAATTTGTGTTCAAGCACAACTCTACTTACTATCCATGTTGGAATTGTACATTGTTTCCGTACTGTTTTTCAGAAAACCGAAGCGTTTATTCCAGCAGCTCGCAGGTTTTTGCAGAAATGTTGGTGGAGAGCTTTATCGCAGCCATTTTGAAACACGTTTGTATAACGGGCTGCCAACAGATCACCCTTTTAAGATTCATATTTTACTCGCAGCTATGTGCAGGAGTCTTTGAAGAACTTGAAAGTAACCTATCTTCCCTTAACAATTATTTTTATCTTGAATGGTTGTTCCCACATCAGATACAGGTTTATAGGTGAGCCTGGGAGCCCGAAGTCCTCTGTCTGGTGCAGTGCGTGCTCCTATCCGTGTCTTACCGGAGTGGCAGCTGTGCAGACCTCCGCTTCCCCACGCAGATGGGTGCTGCATCTGCCCCTGTCAGGTGTGATCTGTGGGGGCCTGGGCAGGGATCCCCAGCCAACTGTAGCACCTCTAATTTTCCATTAGCTTGATGCTAAAGCTGTGCCCTGCACTGCTAGGGCTTGAATATGAAAGAGAAGTTGGGTATCAGCTCATCAGAAAATGCGTTTGTTTTGCTTTGTTTTTCTAGCTGGCATTTCTGATGGATTCTGGAATTTTCCTCTTCCTTTTCGACTTGCTCCGTTGCATAAACAGCCGCCATGGGGTGGGTGATACAATCTTATGACCTCTGGTTGCAGTGTAGCTAAAGTGAAAGCCAACCAGAGGCTTCACAGAATTATTGCCATTAGCCTCATGCAAAGATTGGTTTTTTGTTCGAAGTCTGGCACGCTTTTGAGTGATAAGATGGTGGGGTTTAATTATTTGTTTTTAACAAGTGGGTAAGATTCTTTCATAACACAAAGTCAGTCAGTCAGAGAGGGTCTGAGATGATAACTTTCATGACTTGTCATGGAGATACTGAAGCCTACCATCTGTCTGTGCTGTAGGGAATATCAGATTTGGGTCTCTTTGAATGAAAGTAGTGGCTCCAAGTGCATTGCAACTGCATCTAGGCTCCAAAGTGGGCTTTTCAAGAGCCATGAAATTCTTTTCCCGGTTTTCAAGAGAGCACATTGTAACCTTGAGCCTTCCAGCGATGTCCCATTTAATGTGGCCAAATAGATCTTTTAAAATTAGTGACGTCATCGCTGCAGGACCTCGGTTTTGCAGACCACCTCGCTGTGCACTGCCAAGGGTGGAGCACAGGGACACAGCGCTGGCTCCGAGCACCTGCTGCGAGGAAAAGCACAGGAAGGCGACGTCCGGTTTAATGCCCTGTGTGGGAAGCGTATCACCGGTCTCGTGTTTGATCTTTGGATGGTAGAGGGGATGTTATGGCACCTTTGTGTGGCAGTCAGATCTACAGGCATACGTCAGGAAATATAAAAACACTGAAAAGATTACTGAGAAAGGAAGGAGCCTGTGCTAAATTATTTCCTTGCCCCAGCAACACAAACGTAGGTAAAGGTCCCATCGCTGCCTTTTAATTTATACCATAATTCATATTCTGATAGTCACATCCTATTTATGTGATGTTGCCTAGCACGTGCATGTTTTCTGCATCCCTCCCTCTGTCTCTGCAGCCTTTGTTATGTTCTCATGCCTGTCTTGATTACCTAAACCTGTTCCTGCCCTCATTTGTCACAGTTGGATGGATAGAGTCCCAAACAAATACCTTCCCTGCAGGTACAGATCTCTAGAGCTATCGATGCAAATCTCCCTTCTGTCCACTGCTTACAGTTTATCATTTGCAAGCTGCAGACAGAACTACATACTTGTGGCAGGGAGAGCTGGGACCCCCCTTGCTTTTGAGCTATATCAAAGAAAAGACACTGTATAATACCACATGAAGCTTGACTCCTTTTCAAAGCCCCCTTCATTTCATTATTTCCTCCAGGGAATAATTGGGAATGTATAATGTGGTTACTGCATTTTCTCCTTTGATATGTACACATACAAGATGGTATCCTCCCACAGAAGGATTTTTGCTTGGAGAAATTAAATGCCCAAGTATGTTTAAACGAATAAATCCTTCATTTTTAAGTGTGTCTGTATCCATGAATCATATGACATGAGCTAGGCAAAATACAACTTCTTAAAAGCAAACGGTATAATAAATACACCTTGGAAGTAGTCACTTGAACCATTTCAAAACCTCCTCTTGATGGCAGATTTCAAATGCTTCAAGTGGAAATGTAAACTTTCAAAGGCTTTTTCACTGTGAGATAATTCGCCTACAGGAGATATCCTGACAGCTATGTTTCTGCTGAAAGTTAGTACTGATGGCTACAGCCTCTACCAGGTACCTTGCAGGTTGCTTCTGACCCAAAAGATGCTCTGAGCTCATGGACAGGAGTGCTGACTCCATTTCAGAATGAGGTGCTCAAGTAATGTGGGTTTTTTGAGCGTGTGGAGACTTAGAGATGGAGAAGGGTGTTAGAAGCTAAGTTCTCAGTCACTAGCTGTGATTTGTAACAACAAAAACAAATACAGCATCATAGAATGGTTTGGGTTGGAAGGGACCTTTAGAGGTCATCGAGTCCAACCCCCCTGCAGTGAGCAGGGACACCACTAACTGGATCAGGTTGCTCAGAGCCCCATCCAACCTGGTCTTGAATGCTTCCAGGGATGGGGCCTCCACCACCTCTCTGGGCAACCTGTTCCAGTGTTTTACCACCCTCATTGTAAAGAATTTCTTCCTTAGATCCAGTCTAAACCTACCCTGTTTTAGTTTGAAACCATTACCCCTTGTCCTGTCACAGCTGTGTCTACTAAAAAGATTTTCCCCATCTTTCCTACAGGCCCCCTTTAGGTACTGAAAGGCTGCAGTCAGGTCTCCCTGCAGCCATCTCTTCTCCAGGCTGAACAAGCCCAACTCTCTCAGCCTGTCCTCACAGGAGACATATATACTGCTAAGCTTACCTGTACCTCACTGAATTTGTTCTCCTGGCAGTATGAAGGGCTGTGATCCCATGCTCACAAGGTTTCAGATAAACCAAATAAGCCCGATTTTTTGTGAGTGTGCAGAGATGCTTCAGCCCAGGGGGCTGTACTGCCGTGTACACAAAGGGCTGACCCTATCTGGTAAATCCTGCCTCTCCCAAGATGACGTCA
>NW_009260770.1:3469895-3497158 GCF_000687185.1 Egretta garzetta
GAATTTCTTCCTTAGATCCAGTCTAAACCTACCCTGTTTTAGTTTGAAACCATTACCCCTTGTCCTGTCACAGCTGTGTCTACTAAAAAGATTTTCCCCATCTTTCCTACAGGCCCCCTTTAGGTACTGAAAGGCTGCAGTCAGGTCTCCCTGCAGCCATCTCTTCTCCAGGCTGAACAAGCCCAACTCTCTCAGCCTGTCCTCACAGGAGACATATATACTGCTAAGCTTACCTGTACCTCACTGAATTTGTTCTCCTGGCAGTATGAAGGGCTGTGATCCCATGCTCACAAGGTTTCAGATAAACCAAATAAGCCCGATTTTTTGTGAGTGTGCAGAGATGCTTCAGCCCAGGGGGCTGTACTGCCGTGTACACAAAGGGCTGACCCTATCTGGTAAATCCTGCCTCTCCAAAGATGTAGTCAGCTCAAGCAGAGAGTCACCCTGCCACGGCTGTACCATTTCTGAAGCGGCCGAACTGTTTCTGGCTACAGAATGGGAGTTGCTTGGCGCTAACGTGAGTGACTCTGCTCACCAATGTAGAAATGCTTGAGAACCCTTGACTTCCAGAAAGGGAGAAGTATTGACCCTCTGAAGATCAGGCTCCTTTAAGGGCATCTCAAGACAGCGTGCTCAAATATCAAAGCATCCCTACTATTTATTGCCCTTTAGAAAGTAAGGCCATAAATTCTCATTCAGATGGAAGAATTATTTGTAACCAGCAACAAAGCCGCCAGGTTTTCCAGTAAAGACTTTGTGAGGTTGTAGTCGTTAATCTCATTACATCTTGAGATCATTCAGCAGCAGGCACTGTTTACATTCAAGTATTTATTGTATTCTTTCTGATCATTCTTTACCCTGCCTACTTGGGAAAGTCCTTGCCTTTGTTTAGCTTAGGAATTGCTATTTTTAAATGGTTGACAGGTATTTATATTTTTAATAGTGCCATTTTCCCAGGTGTTACCCAAGTTTCTTCCGGAAGATCTAAGACCTAGCCAACATAATGAATCACTGACACCATTTCTTTTTTGAAGTAGGAAATGGCAAAGGTTTGAAACAGTGTCTACCTAAAACCGAATAATACTGATTTTCCTGTTAATTCTGTAGCGATGCGGCGCGCTGCCCAAGCCCGTGCCTAAGCGGCTCAGCACAGTGTAGGGTCGCACCATGCACTGGTGATCCCCAACAGCCCAGTTCCTGAGCTGGGTCAGCCAAGAGGGCACCACAAAAGATGGGGGTGAATCCTAGACACTCCCCCTGGGAGCACGTGTTAGCAGGACACCCCTCTCCCCAGATGGCTGCCCCGACCTCCCGGGCACGCCACCAGCCCCTCCACCCCACCCTGTATTCATTTTCTAGCCTGCTGGTTCTTAAATTCCTTCTGGCAAAGTAATACAGTTTCCAACCCATTATGTAAGGTTCATGTTTTTCACCTCTTAACCTCTAGATGTGTGTTTTTCTTTTGATCCATGTTTTCCAACGTATCTAAGAGCAGGCTGTGCCTAAAAGAGTAAAGACGCATTCTTTCTGAAGCTACGTATTCATTTTGTTCAATTAATATTGTGTAGAGAGAGCGCTGGTGGGTTTTGTATGTATACATTACTAGAAACCAAAATTACTGTGTGCTGGAGATAAAATTAGCTTTTGAAATTCCTTTTCCCCCTTAAAATAAAAATAGCAGAATCTGCCTTTAATTGACCACATCAGTCATCGCAGAGGCTTCCTGTGTGCAGAGCCTTTGCTTTTAATATCTGTTTTCCCTTGCTTTAAAGAGTAGTCTTTATTTGCAAGTTTATTATAGAAGCGTTCAAATTAGAGGTGGGCTGAAACCGCGGAGTTTATGTCCGGATCTGGATGCAACTTTCTAAAAGTTCCACGGTCCAGGTTTTTGATTGTCCTAACCAGAGATTACAGAGGTGTCTATAAAATTTAGGTTTAGAGCCACATGTCCTGGGTGTGGAAGCACAACATTTTGGTTCAAGCCCTTCTCCCCAGTGTATTTTGTAAAGCAAATTTATTTAGTGGGTTATTAGTGAGCTGACAGAGAGGAAGAGCTTCCCTTTTTTTTTTTTGTCAGATGAGAACTTTCCTAGACATGTAACATTGCGAACAAGTGTCATTCAACACAAGCTGTTCACAACCTCCTTTATCGTGTTGAAGCCCTTCTCAGCAGAGTCTCATGATGATTTACACTTTTCTATCACAGGGCTGGGAGAAGGTTCTGCTCTTCTTCACCCGGACAGCAGGTCCCACCCTCGGTCCCTGGAGAAGAGTGCATGGAGGGCTTTCAAGGAGTCACAGTGTCATCATATGCTGAAACACCTTCACAACGGAGCACGGATCACTGTGCAGATGCCTCCCAATATTGAGGGACACTGGGTCTCTACTGGGTAAGGAAAGATAAAACAAGATGCCTGAGTGATATATGTGGAAGAGAAGAAGGGAAGGAAGCAGAGAGGGAAGGGTGAATATTCCCACTTTAAGCAGCAGGGGAAATATTTTCTTTAATATGGTGATGCTCTAAATTCTAGATGCTTTCTATATGTTTATGCATAAAAGGAGAAGGAGCGACATTATGTACAGTAGAACAACATGCTATAAAGCTGTCTTGATGAATTTTAAACAGCATGCTGTGAAATATCTTTAAATCTCTCTTTGAATAGGAGGGAGCCCAAGTTGCCAGAATGGATGCTTATTCAAACACCACATTGTACTATCTTTGATGACATGCATTAGATCCATTGAATGGGTCCTTGTTTTCAGAGCGTATCTCTAGCACAGGTTTTATTAGCAAAAGAAATTAAGAAGCTGTATTTCACCAGTTCTGTTACTCTCCCTACATGATGACTTCAGAGAAATATTTTGCTTTCTGTGTCTCAGCAGGCAATATTCACATGCTTATTTGAAGTGACTTGTAGTAGGAAAGACGGGGGTATTTTAACAGAAAGGAGAGTGTATTTATGTTAAGCAGTGTGGATGTGACAAGGGGGACAAGTTTGAAGGCACAAAAGGACTTTCTTCAGGAAGTGAAATTTAATTGCCATTTACACCTTAAAAAAAAACAGACTAAAACCAGAAAATGAATATGGCATGGTCCAAATTCAAGCCAAATAGAAGTTTTGCATTAACGGTCAGAAATGTGCATTAACTGCCACCCTTGTTGAATGTTTGAGTGGAAAAGCTGAGGGCACGATCCTGCACATCCTCTGCAGAGCAGAGCTGGTGGAGCTCCGCTAAGAAGCTTCTACAGCAGCATGGAAGCCAGTTCTATGTACTGTTCTGTGGACGTTTGGCATTCACTTTCTGACGTTATCAGTCCTTTTGCTAAATCTACCATGCAAAAGAGAAGAATTGATGTTTAATAAGCTGCTACTTTTTTCAGAGAAGAATTGAGTCACATGGTGGTCCCTGGACAAAAAGGAAGAGCAAAATGTGACTCAACATATTTAAACCTACAAAGATAAAGCCCTTAGTTAGATACGATCACCATGAAGCAGTATATTAATAACAGCCTAACAGCAGGGGAAATTGTTGGTTAATTGGCAGGCCACAGATGCCAAGTTCCTATTTACCCCCATTTATGCCAGAGGGACGTTAGCATACAAGTGTCTCTGTAGACCCAAGCAGGTTTGCTCAGTCTTGTTACCTGTAGTGTAGGTGATGTGCCACCTTGCTAAAATTTTGTTTCCATCACTTTCTGTCTTCCCGCAGCTGCGAAGTTAGAGCAGGCCCAGAGTTCATCACAAGATCTTACAGATTCTACCACAATAACACATTTAAGGCCTATCAGTTTTATTATGGTGGCAATCGCTGCACAAACCCTATCTACACGTTAGTCATACGTGGCAAAATACGTCTCCGCCAAGCATCCTGGATCATCCGAGGGGGTACTGAAGCTGATTATCAGCTACGCAACATACAAATCATATGCCACAATGAAGCGGTAGCCAGAAGATTAAGTGAGTTGGTGAACCATACATGTCCTGGATTTATACCAGAACATAGCCCCTGGGAGCAGGATGTGAGCTATGATTTGCTGAGAGAAGAGAATGGCTGTGAATGCACCAAAGCCCTGAATTTTGCCATGCACGAACTCCAGCTGATCCGCGTGGAGAAGCAGTACCTGCACCACAATTTAGACTACCTTGTGGAGGAGCTATTTCTCGGAGACATTCATACCGATGCTACTCAGAGGAGGTACTATCGGCCCTCTAGTTACCAACCTCCTCTTCAAAATGCCAAGGTACGTGTGTGCATATATGCCCTCTTTTAAGATACTAGCGACAAAGCCCTCAGCTCTTCTGAAGTCCGTGCACTAGTGTAACCTAAAATGTAGTGGTGGTTCTAAGACAAGAGGTGGATTGCACCCTTACAGATGGTGCACCCAGTGAAAATAAAGGTCACAGAGCATATTTCATGAGCGTAGTAACTCTTCTGTGGTTCAGGAGACTGCACCAAATGTGCAAAAAGTAGTCTGATGAACTAAGGTCAATTAAGAACCACTCTGAAGATGGAACCAAGGACTTGTATGCAGAGGTGGAAGTGGTTGGCTGGGACCACAGCTGTAGGCTAGCAACTGAGAAGAGAGAAAGTTTGATTCAGGACTGCAAAAGGACAAGAGAAACAGGCATCAGTGGGTGCTTGCGTAGCTGCGAGAATGCCAGGGAGAGAAGAAATCAAATTGTATCAGCATATGGAAGTTGGATGATCCATAACCTAAAGAGAAAAAGAGGAAATTGGAAGGTAGACACATGAAAGGGGCAGCATTAAGGAAAAAAAACTGATGGGCTGTGCAGGTCATGGATCCAGATGCAGGCACACACATTAATGAAATGAAAAACAGGTGAATTTTGAATGGGGCTCTAATTCCATTTGATAATTCAGTTTTCAAAGGGGCCTCAAAGTGCCCTCAGCCTCATTGGGAACTGATCAACCTGTAGTAAGTTAAATAAAAGTCAAAACAGGAGGAGTAGACACTGATGGCCCGTAGCGGGAGGGCTGCCTATAGATCTCTCCTGGTGACATTTCAAAGGCAGGTGGTGATTGGGACCACATTTCTGGCTGCTGCCGCGCTCCAGCTGGGCACCGCCACGGCATCGCTTCCAGCTAACGGGTAATCACCATTTTTAATCATCTTGTCGGAACCGACTCAAAAATCGGCTACAGCTTATCAGCAATAGCAGGAAAAAAACAACCGGGGAAGGGAGAGTTTTGATGAGAAAGCCTTGGCTTTCCCTTCCATTCGAAACCGTCCGCCCTGGGTTGCATCTGTCTCCTGTGAACATCAAATTTCAGTGGTTCAGGACTTCACGTGATCTGCCTTTAATTGTTTTAATAGCCTGGCCAGGGATAATTTTAATCCACAGTCAGCTGTGTCTCTGTATGAGCGCTGCTGTCATTTCTGTCATTCTTGTGTTCTCTCCAAGTAACCAGGGACAAATTTGCTTTTTCTTTTTAAACAAGTCTTCCCAAAATGGAGAGCTGCAGCAGCAGCAGGTGAATGACAGCACGTTCCTCATCAAAATTTTACTTTTCTGTGATTAATTCAAACAAGCATGCCATCTTTCTCTTTGCTTATTTGGGAGTGAGGGTTCTTTCCTAAATCTCTTCCTTGCAGGTATCTGTAGGTACAAATTACCTGACACCAGCTATCTGTTGTATCTGTTCTAGAAAATATGGTAGGTGTTCTTCCGACTACATGAAACAGAGAAAAAATCTTGCTTTAATTCACCCTAGCTCATTATTTTTTCTGGTCAAATCTAGCTGTCTTTTTATGGGCTGATAGATAAGATAGTAAATGCTTACATTTCTACCTTGTAGTAATTTCATTGCAGTCAGAATGATCATGTGTACTGTCAACCAGCTTTATAAAAATAAGATTTTTGTCTAGGTCTGCTGTAATTTTAGGACACACTGGTAACAATTTTGCTGCTGGCCTCTTCTGCTATTGTAGCATCACTTTTCCCCTCTAAAATATGCCTCTAAAATATAATGCCAAAATTTAAGGGATCAAGTCTTGCATAAGAGGTCTCTTTCTTGAGCCACATTAGGTAAATAAAATGTGAGAGGACTGAAAACTCTCATTCACGTTCATGAAGCCCATTTTCTCAGGCGTGATCCAATCCATTCGGACCTGAATGGGTGACATCTCTATGTGGGAGATACGAGCAGCCTCCGCCTGCCTGCCTGGGTCACCCTGCATGCTGTCACCCCGCAGTCCCATGTGTCGGGACGGGCAGGTCCTGCCCGGGGGTACCCATGTGCTCCCATCAGGGGGAGCCTGCAGTGTGGCTCCCAGGGGAGGCTTCCATATTGGGAACTCAGGGAGGGGAAAAGCAAACAAGCCAGCTAGTTATCCATTGGTATTCATGAAGTACTGTGCTTCCAAATAAGATTTTTGCTAGCCAGGTCTTGGCAGAGGCTGAATCTCAAGGGTGAATTTATGACACTGGAAGCCCATTCATAAGGGTACTGTTGGCTACAGAAAGTGCTATTACTATAGTAATCACAGGTTAACTCTGACTACGCCAACACATGTGCAGATTCCAGCTTTTCATGATGGAACTGCTGTAGTTTAATAAATGGGGGCCCCAGGTCCTGACTTGCAGGCTACTGCTTGACTCCCAGTTTGGCCAGTTATGACTTCTGGAGAGTTACGGTACCTCTGTTTCTCCTCCAACCATTGCCTGCAAGGCCTGCTTGGCTCCTGATATAGCTATAGATATAGATACAGATATATGCAGATACAGATATATAGCACGTGGATTGCTGGGACACCAGTCTCAACCAGAGCCTTCAACAGCAAAAGATGCTTAGGTTTAACACAAGTTTAAAGTGTGCAACAGCACAGCTTTTCTTTGTGTTTTTTCGTAGGTTCCTCTTGCTCAGATTTGATGTGAGGTTTCTTTTGTCTCAAGAGAAGTTGGGCCTGCTGATACTAGGCTTTCAGCATGACACAAATAACAGTACCCCTAAAAAAAGGAATCTTTACCTCAGCTGCCATGAAAGCCTTCTGAGTGTTGGTTTGTACCTAACCATGAAGTTCTCTATACCAACAGGTTCGCAACCCAGCTGTCTGACCTAGTCTTTGCCAAATATAGGAAGAATAGTAACAGAGATGCTTTTTTTTTTTTTAAAGTCCAGGCAAACATACCGCTGAAAGGTTATAACCCTTCTTCTTTGAACTCTTTTCCTTTTCTAATTGTTGCTCCACTGGGACCCAGCTGAAAATGAGTTTAAATGCTAAATTGAGTTTAAAACTACAAGTCACAGACTCCTCTGGAAACTGGACACCATGAATAAATAGAAACGTTAAATCAACTTGTTTTTTTAAGGTTTCTACAGTCATACCAAGAGGTTGGGGAGGCCAGGAAATTGCTTCTGAAGTGAATCAGGTGTATTGTGTGGAATCTTTCATTTAAAGCTTTTTTCATTTCCTTTTTATTTATTTTTATTTTAAACTTATAAAGGCCTGCCTAAAATAAGTTAAGAGGATTCACATTTTGAGTTAAATTTATAGTTAAGCCTCTATATAGAAGAAAGTTCCACCCAGCTCAAGAGTTTACACAGCCTGTAAGTTGGATGTGGTAGCCACATTCATTACTTATGTGGTTGAAATGAATGGTAATTAAAAGCAAATGATTGCTGGATATGTTAGGAATGCCAAAGCCACATGATCAGGACTTTAAACAAATAGAATTGGACCTTCTCCAGATTCCTGCAGCGATTTCACCACAGGATGGTAAATCAAAAGGTCTGTCCAAAAACCAGACAGCTTTATGCTGAGCTACAAATCTGAATAAATTCACAGATTACCGTATCTCAAGTGTTCATATAAAATCAGGGAGCTTTTAAAAATATATATAATATGTCATCTCTTAAGGCTTTATGAATTCTCTTAGATAAGAGCATGCCTTAAATAAATTCCTCCTGTAAAATACGTGGAAGTTCCTGAGAGCAGCTGATGAATAGGTTACTGTATAGACTTATTTTAGCAGTCCTCTAGCCTTGCTCAAGAGATCAGTTAGGACTTGCTGATGAACAGGGCTGGACATCTTTGATGTCTCTTGACGTTGTGAGTTTATCAAGGGATTCAAGCTATTGCACATGGAGCTTCTTTAGGCAGCATGAGAGAGCACACGGGTGGAAAGGGCAGGACAGGGGAACTGCTTGACCATCATCACACATATTATACAAAATATTCCCGACTAGGACAGCACCAAGGAGCCTGGCTGATTGGTCATAAAATCACACCTTATTTACAAATGCATACAGGGACCTGTAGCATGAAGGAAGGCTTGAATGCAGTATTCATTTGCTATGCGGAAGGGCAGAAGATGTTTTCAGAGATACCTGCTCTAAAACTACAGGAGACGTGTACAACAGCAATGCTGGGACACTTATTTCACATCTAATTGCCTCAGCAATAGTGCTTTGTAAACAAAGAACTCCTTGTGCTATTTTATTGTCTCACAGAGTAACGGGAAAGATCAGAGCAGGGCTGTGATGACCGGTCATTCTAGTTAGATCATTATTTAGGAATAAGGCTGGAGTGGTCTGGAACATCACAAGAAGCTAAAACATGCTAGGATAACCTTCTTCTGGCTTTGCCATGCTCAAACATTTGCTGGCCACACGCTTTCAGTAAGACATTTTCCCTTGAAAATGCAATTCCAGCGGATTGATTCTCTATTACAAGTTTATTCACCGCTGGGAGCTGCCTTCCAGCAGCACCTGGCATTTGCAGCTAATACAGATTTAACATACGGAGACTGGTGCTTGGGCTTTCTTTTAGCCAGGCAGTGAAAGAACAAAGTGTGCAAAGTTTTTTGTGCTTTTCCAAATTTGAGTCTCCATCTCTTTGAAACTCATTGACTTCATCTATAGGGGAATGCTATGTACTAGAGGACCTCCCAGGGAAATGCAAGCACAAGTTAGTAAATAGATGTTAAACATGTGAAGCGCCTCAGATAAATATGCAAAACATTATCTCAACCAAGAAGTGTAATTTTGGAGGACAAAACTCCTTTGTTTGCCAGAGTAGTGCCACTAGACTTCTAGATTAAGCCAACACTTGAAGGGTTTCTTTTGTTCATTATTACTTGCAAAAGACTCTTGATTAGGGAAATCAGGGAGCAGAGAAAGAACATTCCGAAGAATCTTCAAATAGGTTAATTCCAGGTTTATGCACAGTTACAGTGTGTGTGATGCACTGTAGAGATAAGAAGCAGCAAACAGCTTCTAGCTGAGGCTGGTCCTTGCCACGCTCAGCAAGCACTGTTGGCTGTGGCCTTGCAGAAGAGGTGCCAGTCTGCACTTCACCAGCATTAGTTCTGGGCAAGGGCTGAAGCAAAAGGTTGCTTTTCACTCTCTGTGTGAACCTTTAAGAGCTGAGCATTGCTTTAAAAACCCTATTCATCTTTGTTAACTGAACTGTCCCTTGTCTGTTCTGCAACTGCGGTAAAAGCCTGCCCCAGCACAAATACAGTACCACGAATCAAAATTAACTATTTAGTCCAGCAAAATGAATCATGGAGCTTCAGATCAACTCAACATACGTGTCTAAACTACTGTCACCTTCCCTGGGGTTGGCATCTAACCACAATTGCTTCATCTTTTGGAAGAGGGGAGGGAGGACTCACTAGTAATATTGCTACATGGTTCAGAGAGCTCTATAGGTCACTTTTTAAAGGCGTAATAAACACATAAGGCAGCTTTATTTCGGAATACTCTGTTCCTCAAGATGGACATTCAAGCTGTCTCTTTGGGTTTTCCAGGAATCTTTTTGTTGATACTTCCCAAAATATTCATGTCACCATAAATCAGTATCATTTTAATAGGATAGATGACTTGCAAGCACATTCATCTGAGAAAAAGGCTGGTTTTCTCTTTTTTCTTGTCTTTTGCTGAGGCTAAAGTAGTTTATATCAGAAAAGAACAACCAGAAGACTTTTGCATTGCAATTGGTTGTGTTTATTTCAGTTTTATGCAGGGTTGTGCAACAGGATCAACATTGTAGATCAGGCAGTTGTGTAATGGTAGTGCCTGTGGATTCCTTCACTATCTTTCCCTTCATGGGAGCAGTTAATAAAAACCATTCCTCAATATCTTAAAATACATGGTACGCATTTGTAGATAACTCCGATCCTATCTCCACCCTCCTGCCTGATTGCAGCGCCTCTGTTCCCCACCAAAAGAAATCCCAAACTGACAACCCTGCAAAGGAGTTTCCACTCTCTCCAGCATTTCACTTGCTTCGAGATTTTTAATTAAAGTTTTAAATCTTTGTTATTCTTCATTCCCTTTGGCAGGCTGAATTATAACTGTGTCAGCCATGCTTGTCAACTCCCCAGAGCTAGCCTAATGCACATCAGCCAGCTCAGCTTCATATGAGGTCATGGAAAGCCTGCAAATTATCACGTTTGTGGTGGAGAGAGATTGTAGATGTTTGTTAAAGCGTTGTCTTGGTCTGCAGTTATCTAGAGCGGTGGAGGAGCGGAGCTTGATAGTTGACACCGAGCAATTCATAAAAGTGTCCTTTCTGTGGACTCGGCTCCTTGGCAGTGTGAGGCAAAGCCATGCAACGTTTTTTTGTTGAGTTGGAAGCATTTCCTTGAATTTACATTCTCCCAAGGGTTTCCATTTGTACTCATCCTGGGAGTGCTCAGTTACTAACACTAAAACCTGGCACCTGGTTTTCTCGGGTGGCGAGGTTTAAAGCATCCTGACCAGGCATGCCTCGTTCCAGTCCCATCTAGCCCTGCTCATGACGCACAGTATTCAGGTGGATGCAAGAGATCATTGCTAAGCGCGTCCTTTCTGTCCTCTCTTCTTCAGTACTTTCCCTCACGGTAATACATGCTTTCACAAGGCAGGGGTTTCCTATCCCAGCTTTTGTGACTGTCAGACCCTGCAAGATCCCAAGCCACCAGTTAGGTCTGTACTGCACGCATAGTTCAGGCCTGAGCCTGCACTTGAGGAAACCTGGCACGTGGTCCCTCACCGCATGCCTCCGTGCAACAAGGCTATGCTGGGTGGTAGCCCTTGCTATTGCGATAGCATACAGATGCAACTTGTCCTCCTTTTCCAACCATGAACAAGACCTGCTTCTTGCCACGCACCAGTAACCAGTGCAAATCAGGGCTGGCCAAAGGTGGTTTTATATTAGCTGAGATCCTGGCTCTCCCAGACAAGTTCCCCAATGCTACAGCCACCAGCACAAACCTGGGGGCTCAGGCAGCAGAAGCAGAGCATTGTAGAAGTATTATTAATGTTAGTATGTGACTTGATAAGGCAGGATATCACTACAGAAATTTGAAATAAGCGACTTCACCAGCATGGGGTTATTGTTACTGAGCGGGGTGGTGGTAGCAACAGCCCTTGTGGAGAGACCAGGCCCAGCTGGCAATGGTGTGGAAGACAGGGAGGGAAGGGTGTACTTTGAGTAGCCACATTGAATATCTGGGTTTGAATAAAAGGTGAAAGTTGAAAAGCCTGAGCCCCAAGGGAGCCACTGCTCTGCCAAGGGTTTGGGCTTGGGTTTTGGTTTGACACTGGCATTGCTGGGGGGAAGAGGACAGTGAGGAGGAGTCCAAAGGGGGCACAGCCAATTGCAAAGAGCGTGAGCTTTTCCGTCTTGCTGAGGCAGACCTGATACCTGAGTCTCTTAACCAGGTTAAGGTATAGGAAGGATGCATCTACTGTGCAGTGGCTCCAGATGAAAGGAGAAGGAGAGATGTTTTCCCAAATTACTTTGGGAAACTGCTGTGCAATTTCATGTAAGTTTAAAGACCTTGCAGGTTTAAAACAAATTGCTACTGAGAAAACTAATTGGGTTCACCACTTCTCAGAATTGTCTGCTGCTTTTCCTTAGCCCAGGTCATCTCTGAACAGCAGCAGTCCCACGTCTGCCCCAACACTGGGCCTCCTATAAGAGGGGTCGCCACCTTTTTGGATGGTGGACACATTGCTACCTTCTATGCTTTTGCCTTCATAATGTGTCTGGTCTGGTAAAATACCAACTATTTGCAACTATAAAAGAGAACAGAGAGCCTGTGAGAAAATGGTCAAAAACTTCCATTAAAGATACAAAAAAAATCCCCTAAAAATGCTTTTCTCATTTTTTTCAAGAGAAACATTTACTTTTCAGAGAAAAATTGAATACCAGAAAACAAAATTTTGCTTTGTATCTCTCTTCCTCCAGACTGGATAGTCAATGAGATATTTTCCCATGTCCTTTTTAAAATAAGAATCTAATGAAAAAATACCACATTAATTTTTCAGTCTGTTCTCCTAAGAATGCACTGCATCTCTCAGACCCCAAGTAGTCTGAGCAATGAATCTTCCCTTAAAAACATTCAGTTATAGTTGAGATAATGTTAATTTTCCATTATGTAAATAGCCAAATATCAGAATAGTCATCTATTGTAATTCTACAAGAGAAGGGTTGAGTTACAATTTGAGCTGTTTCAGAAAAATAGTAGTTTAAGATTTTTGGATTGAGATACAGACACATTTTCAGGATTTAAAGAATAAATAGATAGATATGGGAGAGAGAAAATATGTTTGAACAAGGTGTTTAGTCAAAAATAACTGTACTTTCAGCCTCCTCTTTACTATTAGTGCTTGTTTGTTTTGTCCCTAAATACAACTTGTATCATATATGTATATCCTGCAGGTCCTCTCCTTGATATTAAGCATTGATTTCAGCTTCTGCTTGAACCATAAGGAAAGGGTAGATTTTCTGTATGTTTTGAAAAGGGCTTGGCCCATAGATGTCTTATTCTGTAACAACAGCATCGAAACACAAAGGTGTTCAAAGAAAACTAGAACACTTTCCAAAAAGATCTTTCTGCGTGTTATTCAAATCTCAATCTCATTTCACCATTGCTCAGAAAGCATCCCACTTGCGTGACAGTATTTTGTCCTGGGCCATAAAAAACACTATGAATTGATTAGAGGCAAATTAGTCCTAGGCAGCCATAGAATCCCGTAGAACTTAAGAGAAAACTAAACTGTGCTCAGAGGGTTTATATTTCTGACTATCCGCAGCAATTGGGGAAAAGATCAAGGAACCTTATCCTTGTTTGCTTTTTTTATTAGAAACCTCCCTGCTTGGCTTCCAGAGCTCTCTGGCCCTGTTACCACTTCAACTGAGGCAGCAGGAGGGAGGGATAAGGAAAAATGTCGGTGGAAATTTTCAGATCATAAACTGTTTTCTCCCCAGCTACAAGAACTGAGTTTCCAGCCAGAGATTCAGGCTTATTTCAGCCCACATGGCCTCATGGATTAATTCAGAAATTGGCTTCAAAGAAACGCCCAGAAGGGCGAGGAGTTGGGGCGCCATCGATTTGTCATTGCAGAGCTGCAAGGGGGCAACTCTTCATGGGAAGGGATCTTCCAGTCATTGGGTAGCAGCTGTTTCAGGGACTGGTCCTTCTAGCAAGACCCCACTATTAAAAATATTGCACTCTACACCTAAGATAATCAAAACACAGAACAGATGTTCATCCTGTCCACTGCTCATTTTATTGCTTTTTAGTCTATGTCATGCCCAAATGAGCTTTTTATTAGAGAGTACTTAATTGTGTTTGGACTCGAATGTCCTCTGCCTCTGTTCCCCATTTTCTCTGAATGTCTGTTTTTAGAAAATAATCTTTCCCTGAGATACATGGAAAGGGAGTGATTTGCAAGGCCTTAGCTAGTATAATTAAGAGCCAAGAGCAGCCGACCTGAAAAAGCAACAGTGAAAAATAGCCAATTGTTAAACATAAATTACTCTATAATTAAGTCCAATTGCCTCATAATAAAGCTAGATCTTTCATCCATTACATGGACAAAAATTGTACTGGGGGAGTTTACATGTGGCTTATCCTTCCACTGAGAAGTTTGTAACTCTGTTAAAGATAGCATCACAGAAAAAAAAAAAAAAAAGGTTTAAGTAGGCTCAGATTCAAGCACTGGTCTCAGGGAAGCGATGCGTTCCAGGTACGTCCATATGAGGTACCAGAGCCAGCCTGTGAAAGTGATACTTCTGCTTCCTTCCTCACCACCCCAACCTCTCCCTGTCCCATTCCCTGTTTGTTGCAAAAAGTGCTCATTCACCTCAGTGCCTTCATCCGAGCACATCGTCAGCAACTTGTCAGTAATTAAAAAGCAGGCAGGCTGGACATTTCTTAGCAGTGCAACCAGCCACACTTTCAAAGCTGGTGCAGTACCTTTGAAATTAGAAGGGCTGCACAGAGTTATTCCCCCTGTACTCAGTGCTGGTGAGGCCGCACCTTGAATACTGTGTTCAGTTTTGGGCCCCTCACTACAAGAAAGATGTTGCATTGCTGGAACATGCATTGCTCTCTCCAGAGGAGAGCAACAAAGCTGATGAGGGGTCTAGAGCACCAGTCTTACGAGGAGCGGCTGAGGGAACTGGGGTTGTTTAGGCTGGAGAAGAGGAGGCTGAGGGGAGACCTTGTCGCCCTCTACAACTGCCTGAAAGGAGGCTGTAGCAAGGTGGGGGTCGGCCTCTTCTCCCTGGTAACAGATGATAGGACGAGGGGGAATGGTTTGAAGTTGAGCCAGGGCAGGTTTAGGCTAGACATTAGGAAAAATTTCTTCACCAAAAGGGTTGTCAGGCTCTGGAATGGGCTGCCCAGGGAGGTGGTCGAGTCCTCATCCCTGGAGGTATTTAAAAGAAGGTGCTTAGGGACATGGTTTAGTGGTGGGATGGCAGGGTTAGGTTAAAGGTTGGACTCGATGATCTCAAAGGTCTTTTCCAACCAAAGTGATTCTATGATTCTATGACCACAGAGATGAAAGAGCCAGATGAGCTACAGACAAGTGTTTATACTGCTAAACTTCACTTTGATTTCTCTGAGTTAACTTGGACCTTCCTTGAGTTTGCCCAAGGAGTCACCTCCACTTACAGTGTAATGGCAGCCAGCATAGTCACACTGCATGAGTTTTATAAGGTTTGGGAAATAACTCTTCCTTTTCCAGGTGACCTGAACCCACCCCTCATAAGGAGAAAGTGGCTGCTTTTAGTTATGAGGTTTTTTCCATCATGGAGGTCCATGGAGCTTCTTCTGCCCACTCTGCTGCAGGCACAGCCATGGACCTAAGCAGCCACAGGTGTGACCAGTTTGCACCTTCTACACTCCCAGTATGGTGGAGAAGGCATCAAGCAATGATAATACTCCCTGCCCAGCATCAGAGCCTTGACTCACAATACCCATGATTTTTAATGTTGTAGAGGAGAAAAGAAACCTAAAATCACTGCTAGAAAAATGGCAAAAAGAACATTTATACTTGCTAGTCCTTCCTTGGCAGAAAAAGTAAAAAAAAAAGTAGCTGCAAATAGAATTGGTTCCAGATCTCCTTCTTGTCCCTTCGCTAGACCTGAGAAACAACAAAGGAATCCCACAAACAGCCGAGGGTGACCAAGAAGACAACAGGCCGGGTTTCTGTTTGGTTTTCTTCAGATTTTGAACAAGGGCAACAGAAACCACTGGTTCCCAGGTTAAATTGCCTTGGCTCACAAACTGATTGTTTGGAGAGGCTCCTGTGAGGGAAATGTGAATATAAACCAAACCACCCTGGCTGGCCCGTGCTGCTCGGCCAGGGTCTCCTCTGGGAGGTCATAAGAGCCTTCAACTTCACTTCAACAGAAGAGGGACTGTAGCACAAATTGTCTCCTACTATTGACCAATTTGGCTCATGTTAAGCTATGTTTAGTTTTATAATGCTGTCTTTTCCTCGCTCTCTTGTTACGCAAGTGGGGCAATCACAGCAATAAAGTTACTGTCATCAGTGCAGTTTATTAGCTCTGAAAGTGTTAGTGACACCAGTCTGCCCCATGGTGGGACAGCCACGCTGGAGAAATGAATGCTTGATAGATGCTAGCATCTTCCAGAGAGGAACCCCTCAGCCTGGGTCACTGCAGGTGTCCGTGCAAGGCAGCGGCGGCATCTTTTGGATGTTGATTTCCAGGAAGATAAAGTGTTATTTCTGTTGCGCTTCAAAAACATGTGTGTCCTGGTTTCAGCTGGGATAGAGTTAATTTTCTTCCCAGTAGCTGGTATAGTGCTGTGTTTTGGATTTAGTACTAGAAGAATGTTCATAACACATTGATGTTTTGGTTGTTGCTGGACAGTGCTTAGACTGGCCAAGGACTTCTCAGCTCTCAGCTCTGCCAGGTGCACAAGAAGCTGGGAGGGGGCACAGCCAGGACAGCTGACCCAAACTGACCAAAGGGCTATTCCATGCCATATGACTCAGCATATAAAGCTGGGGAAGAAGGAAGGGGGGATGTTTGGAATGATGGCATTTGTCTTCCCAAGTCACCATTACACATGATGGAGCCCTGCTTTCCTGGAGATGGCCGAGCACCTGCCTGCCCATGGGAAGTGGTGAATGAATACCTTGCTTTGCTTTGCTTGCATGCGCTGCTTTTGCTTTCCCTATTAAACTGTCTTTATCTCAACCCACAAGTTTTCTCACTTTTACTCCTCTGATTCTCTCCCCCATCCCATTGTGGGGGGAGTGAGCAAGCAGCTGCGTGGTGCTGATTGCCAGCCAGGGTTAAACCACGACAGTGTGTTTCTTCAGTGCTTTGGTGGGCTGTGAAAGGAATCACACGCATCATCCGACAGTTTTCTTGCAGCACCAGCAAGCATTGCCTGGGACAGGGTGGATACTCAGGTCTTGGCATCCCCTCTCGTGGCTGGAGCTGAAGGGAAATGGGGGGGGGGCTCTGCTGCTGCCTGAGACATGCCAAGGCAGTCTCCACCCTTCCCCAGCACCAACCCGTTTCCTAGACATGTATAAGTCATCTGCCCCCCAGCGATCCTGAGCCACAAACCACCAAGTAAACCAGACCACTTTCCAGAGAAAGTGATTGACGTCCTCTGAAGAGAGCTAGGGATTCAACAGAACGGTTTTGAAAGTCCCTTGCAGATGAAACTTACTGAGATTTTATTGCAGGCAAGGGGACGGTGGACAAGAGACTTCTGTCAGATTGTATTTGAAGGTTTGTTCCAGGAATAGAGCCACACACATAATTTGTAATAATTATCATTATTTTATTTTTAATTATATCCAGGTCCCTGGAATTTCTGTCTGCTTTCTGACAGCTCGGTGTCTTTATTTAGCCTCCTACCAGTCCTGTCCCAAACAGAAGAGCTGTAATTTTCTGTGTTTCTATGAAATGAGGTTAAGTCATGCAGGCAGGTCACACAAATCTAGAGCAAAATAGGAAACACAACTGGATCTTGATTCCTCTCTTGACCATCAGAAAATCCAAACTGAAACTTGCAATTTCAGAAACAGGCTCAGTTTCACAGTCCTTATGCATTATATGTGCTTTCAGTGTTCGGGAGACCCAGATGTTTTACACCAGCCTCTGCCATCAGTTACTATGGCACAAACCTGTGTTAACTTCACTAGTTGCACTTAAGTTACTCAATTAAGTGTTCTTTGCATTTTCACTAAGATACTAAAAGCCCTTGCACCTGCTTGCAGAATTTAGCTGAAAAATGTAGCTTAAAATTAACTAACAAGCTCCACAGTGGGAAAGAACTGTGTCCACTTCAATAGCATGCTGACACGTGGTTCCCAGAAGCCCAGGTGTTTTGGGGTAGAAAGACCCTCTGGAGGTCACCAAGTCCAACCTCCTTCCTCCTCAAAAAGGGGCTGTTGGCCAGCACCAGTTGAGATCAACCAGAGTTACGTCATTTATAGTTATTTTGCACACAGACATTCTACATCCCTGTAGAACAGCAGACTTTTCACTGATTTCACTGACTTTTGTGTCTATCTGGTCTGGGGTGAGGGCAAATATAAACCCCATTTAATATGTGTAAATGGGATATATTGTGGGAGTTGTATGTTGATTCTTTGCAGCTCATATTACTGGAGAATCTCAGGGCAGTAATGAAGGTTGTGGAAATGTTGCCCCTAAAGTGTGCCATGAGCTGAAGGGAGTGAGTGGAGAAATGCTGATTCCATAGCAGCTCATGTGGACTTTGAAGGACGAGTGACGAAAACGGGCATTTATGTTACAGAGGGAGCTCAGAGAGATCTCAGAAAAAGAGGGCTGGAAAGGGGCGCAAAGAAAAAGTATCTGTAGAAATCTGTCTCCCCGATGGCTGTGTGGGGAGCTTCAGCTCTTAACTTGGTGTGCTCTGAATTGCACCTCGGGAGGACACCTCGCAGCTTGAACGAGGTGGGTGGGAGTAACCTGCCCAGTGTATCCCCCTCTCTCTGGGAGGGATCAAGTGCCTTTGAAAGGTGAAGGGACAAGCCATCTGGGTGGTCCTTGCCTTTCACTTGGAGTATAAGCCTGCTTACAGCTCAGATCACAGCCCCTCTGCACGTCGCCAGCTGACTGGAGATCCCGAGGTGTAAACAAACAGCACATCGCCAACCCAAAACAGGCACTTAGTAAACCAGAAAACACCGCTTTTATCTCACAGGGCCACATTTATTCTTCTTAATCTAATTATTTTTCATAAATGAAGTGAGCTAAAAAAATTAGTTTCGTAATCCTTTATTGGTCTGTAAGATTTACATCAAGGTTTAGCAGAGCAGAGACAAATGCTAATGCTGCCGTCTCTCTTTGCCATTGAAAAAGTGCAAAATACAGCTGGAAAAGAGAACAGCTAGGCCAAACTCTTTTGCTAACAAGAGAAAACCTTGCAGAGGTGGAAACAGCCTTAGGAACAACATACAGGTCTCTCTAGTTTCAGTTTCTGATATCAGGAGGTGGAAGCCTCAGGGTGAAATTCCCTCCCCTCCTGCCACGGGCTGGGAGCCTGCAGGCCCCTCGTAAGACACCCCCAGCACTGACGGACGGGGCTGGGGGTACCCGGCTGCTTGAGGCTGGTGCTTGGCTCGCAGCGGTGAGCCCCCCTGCAGCCCGGCAGGCACCACCGGCCCCGTTCTCCACGTCTGGTGGCAGCTGTCCATATCGTGCACTTCACAAGCTTGCGTTAAGGCTCAGAAAAGCTGGAAAGGTTTAAAATCACTGAAAAGGTTTAAAATCGCTGGTTACTGTTCTCCCAGGCTGCCACCCAGCTAAAAAAGATACATAGGACACCCGTGTCCATCTACAGTACCCACAGGTAACAACTAAAAGGAAGACAGATGCAAAATAAGAGGTCAGCAAATGTACTCATTTCTAACGCTAGAGTTGCCAAGTTCCTGCCATAGTGAATTGCCATCTTCCTGCTTCTTGTATGATGTGAGGGATAGAGTCAGCCTTCTCTAGATCCAGTAAAAAGCTGAATTAAAATGTTCGTTTCAGAGAAATGTAGATGAGGGAATTAATCTCCTAACTCCGCTTCTGCTGTGCAGTCTTACACATACAAAACAAATGGTGCCATGTTTCAGGTGCTTTGAAGGGTGAGAATCTGGAGAACTTTAAAAAGATAAGTAACAACGTATTCCTTAAAACGTTGAGCTGGTGTCACTTCAACATGAAAGGGACAGCTTGATTCATCGCCTTCCATCACAGATAATCCCTAACGAGGGTTTCTCTCTGCTTCATTTCAGAACCACGACCGCACGTGCATCGCGTGCAGAATCATCTACCGGTCGGACGAGCACCATCCTCCCATCTTACCCCCCAAGGCAGATCTGACTATAGGGCTACACGGAGAGTGGGTGAGCCAGCGCTGCGAGGTGCGACCGGAGGTCCTTTTCCTCACCCGGCACTTCATCTTCCATGACAACAACAACACCTGGGAAGGTCACTACTACCACTACTCTGACCCCATCTGCAAGCACCCCACCTTCACCATCTATGCCAAGGGACGCTACAGCCGGGGGGTGCATTCATCCAAAGTGATGGGCGGCACAGAGTTTGTGTTCAAAGGTAAGAGTGGCTCGCTACGCTGGAGGCAGAGGTGGTCAGGTAGTTATGGACCAGAGCAGAGTTCGCTCATAATGACTTGGTTGCTGATGATTTCATCCTGTCATTTTCTGGAGCTAGTCATTTCTTGGGAAGTTCTCAGGCGCTGTGTGAATGCCCAGCCAAACTATACAGCTGCACGGTATTTCACACCACTGAAGCAATACCCATTTGAGGAAGAGATCTTTAAGTACAGCACAAGAAAATAAGATTTTGCGTCACTATGTCTGGGAGTCCAGTGGCCAGACTTCAAGCACCTAAGCAAAGAGCCCGAGATTAGATCTGTGGCCTAGGGCTCCTTCAGGAGAGAGAAAAAAGCATCCTCAGAAGGCATTTCAGGTCGTATGTGGCATAAATAATTTTGTGGTGAAGACAGATACAGCAGCAGCGTGTGCCGTTTCGTCAGCTTCCAAGGGGCCCTAGAGCAAGTAATGATGTCCCTAAAGATAGCTCTGATTAATCCCACCACAGAGATTACTAGATGAATCTAAGCGAAACTTCCCCTCGAGTGCTTTGGGAAGAAGCGCTCAGTGGTGACACCACCCAGGTCCCTGCGGCTGAGAAGCCTTCCTGTGCAAGCAGCCCCCGTAGCACCCCTGCTTAGAAAGAGCTCAGTGGCTTCAACCACTCACACAAGCAAACATCTCCAAAACACAACGTCCCGCTGTGGTGCCAGCCCCAGTGGAGCCTCTTGGAAGCCCCAAGCACTCTGTGGGCTTTTCTCCTCCTTATTTCAGTTACCATCTGAGAAACATCCAGCTTCTTGCATGGCTCCAATTTAGGAAAGCATCTAACAATAGGAAATAATTGACTAACCTGTGATTTTCATACGAGGCGGGAGATAACCTTTGCCTGTCAAGAGCTTTTGCTCTCTACAGCTGCATGCAGCGTGTCCCAGCTCAGCTCCTAGGGTGGAATCCAGTTTTTGCTTGAATTTCTGGTTTATGGTGTGCCAACTTACCTCACTATGAGGTTACTAATTTGGTTTTGGTAAAACTTTTAGGTTCACTTTCTATAGATGACCTTTTACACCAGCTGGAACAAATAATGTGAGCTGTAGAGCCACTGACTCAAATATCCGTTTATAAAACCTCAGAATAAAACTCCCAACGAATCTTACTATAAAAAGACATATACGCTGTTAATGGCCTGCAAGAGAATTGGGGATTTTGGTGTGTTGGGAGGCGTGAGGGCTGGTTATTTGCTTCTGTTTTGGTCAGCATTGATCCATTCAGACCCCCTTTTCTTGACATACAGTGTCAGACGCACACCAGGAATAATCTCTATTCAGCTTCCATAGGCTCATTCAATTTGGCTTTTCCCAACTTTAAACTTGGCTGGAAAATAAAACTTTATGTGCCTTAAGCTCCTTTGAAATACAGGCAACTTGGAACTGCAGAAGCTGCAGCACGTCTACATTTAATACTGCAGGCTGCAGCCACTGTTTAGATATGGGAAAAAGAATCTCTCTGTAGTTCAGCAATGCTTCATGATTCATGCAAAAAAGGACAGGTAATATAGGAAGATAATGCAGCTGCAGCACTTTCCAAAATTTACAATTGGAACTAATTACTTCATTAGCTTTACAGGGTAACGTGTTAAAAAATTGATGAAAAATACATTATAAACAGCCCTACTTATGGATTAATAAAACAGTAATAAAACAGGAGTAAAGTTTTATTGTTTCCTCTTTTAGCTGTCTCCTAATGTAACCAACAAGGCTTTATCTGTAAAGGATTGTCTGGAATTCATGAAAAGCTCTGCTTAATCTCTGAGATATGTGGCCATCAGGTTTTCTTCAACTGAATTTGTGTGTGTGCATGTTCTGTGAGAGAAGCAATTATGTCAAAGACATAAAATGATGCAAATAGATTCTCTGGGCACATCAGCAATATAAAAAATTGATTTCAGAATGAACAAGGAGAGATGATTCTGATTTCACAGGTACACCCCGATCCACACGTTGTCTTTGCTTTTGTTTTCGTCCCTCTGCTGATAGCCCCTCTCTTCCTCTCCTGCAGTGAATCACATGAAGGTCACTCCCATGGATATATCCACAGCCTCTCTGCTCAACGTCTTCAACGGGAATGAGTGCGGAGCGCAGGGGTCCTGGCAAGTTGGGGTTCAGCAAGACGTCACCCACACGAACGGCTGCATCGCACTCGGCATCCGCCTACCTCACACTGAGTACGAAATCTTCAAAATGGAGCAGGATGCCAGGGGCAGGTACTTGCTGTACAACGGCCAGAGACCGAGCGATGGGTCCAGCCCTGACCGACCGGAGAAGAGAGCCACTTCCTACCAGATGCCTTTAATTCAGTGTGCTTCATCAGTACCCAGATCTGAAGAGTCACCGGAGGAGAATAAAATAAGGCTGTATAGCAACAGGGCACCGGAAAAATATCCCAGCACCCCAGCTCTTGCTTTGGTGTTGTTTATTTGTACTGTGTCATATTGGGAGAGTCTCAGCTAGAAGTGAAAAAAACTTGTTTTTCATGACTACAAAGCCAGGATTCCACCAGACTGGGGGTTGTTTTTCTTCTGAAAGAAAGGGACATTTATTTTCTTGATGCACTTGAATGCCTGAGAACTGTTGTTCTTTTCCTTACTTCCCCCCTCCTCCTCGAGTCCCGAACGGCACTCGTTTGATGTTTGTGCTTTGAACTTCATCCAGTCTGATCCCTGGCCTGACATGACTGCACAAAAGTAATTGCACTTTAGGACTGCAGACTTTTGGGGGGAGGGAGGGGGTCTTCTTTTATTTTTTTTATTTTTTTTCTAACTGCTGGGGTGAAGATTGTGATCCTGCTTCAGTTGTCTCTGCCATCTTACCATTGTGGTACTCTTCTCCCCAGCACTGGGTTTCTCAACAGAATTTATCTCTGGGGAAGGGCTCAGTGTCATGCCAGTACTGTGATAGCAGCTTCCCCCTCTGACTTCACAGCTCTGATGTAGATATGTATATAAGGAGGAAATCCACAAAGATTTATCTTGTCATTATCTCGCAGCTCCTAACACAAAAAGAAACAGCAGATCAACAGCCCTCCATTCAGATAGCGCTAAACAGTTGACACCTCTAATTAAAAAAATATTCCAAGTAACTTAAGCTATTTTTACCATCATTAAGTTGTAAAAATAACCAGTGGTTTAATATTTTCTTGTTCAATTTCCTTAGCTGTATAATCACTTCTAGGCCTCCCTTTGTATCCAGCAAATAGTTACAACCAAGCCCCCTTAAAGCCAGGCAGAAGGAGCATTTTTCTGTCAGACGCACACAGTACAGGTAAGTTGCCAATACGAGGCTGCAGGGACTACTTCTTGTTTTGCATTCCTGAGGCCTTACACGCTCCGCGTGCCATATTCGTGCCTTAGATTTTGTGTCAGCCAGGTGGACGAAGTAAAGAAGCAAGCAGGGCCTTAACATGTTCTGCAGCGCTATTTAGCAGCGTATTTTTAGTGATGAGATCTTACGTAGGAACAAGTAAAGGGTTTCAGCAGCAAGCACACCATGGCCCCTAGGAGAGCAAGAAAGCAGGCAGAAACAGACCCACATCCACCCGAGAGAGACTGGACCGGTCGTACCAGAGGGAGGAGCGAGAGCTTCACAAATGCAGCTGCCCCCTCGCTTTTCTCCTTGCTGGACTGTCCCAACACATAACTTGACTGCTCCACACAGTCAAACCTACTTGAAGATTCACTTCTGGATCAGTTGCTGGTAGGGAGGCATCAGGAGCACGGTTTTAACTAGAGGGTCAAGAAGGAGACACGATGCCTCTGAAAGAGAAGCTAGGAAGTTTGATTTTTCTCTAGCTAGACTTGAGGTGTTTTATTCAGCAGATGGACACCAGCATATCTCCCAACTGAGTTAGTGAACTATAGTTAAGTCCTTTCAAATCCTCGCTTTGATTCTGACTTCTGTTGGAGATACAGTGGCATGCGCAGATTCACATTAGTCTTTATTTATGAGGATGGGTATGGCGTGATGGTCCTCAGACCACAGGAGACAAGTTGCTTCCACCACCATTGACCATTTCCATGTTCGGTGGTCTCACCTCTGGAAAGAATACCAATGGCTGGGAGTTGTCAGACCCTGTTCCCTTCCCTGTGCAAGTGCCACACACCACTTGATGCCAGCTGAAAGCCGCACATGCTTGCGATGCAGGACTGAAGCCGAGAGGAAAGGAACTGCTCTGCAGCACGATGTCCCACACTCACCAGGGCAATGATCTACAGTTTATCGGTGCTTCGCGGCTCCTCTGTAAATTGCTTAACGTCAGAAATACTACAGCAGTTTCAAGAGAAAGACCTGTCTAGTTCTTGCCTCTAAAAAGCACATTCATGTCTCAACTGTGTTTTTAATCACAGACTTGCAGAGATCTAGATTTTCCAAGGCTTACCGTTACACAAAATGCAAACATGACAATGTACAAATCGTACGAGAACTGCATTTTTTTTTATCCTGTCACTTAGAGATAGTTAAAAAGGAAGCAGTTGAAAAATGCCTTCATAACCCATCGCCAGAAGTCTGATTTGGGGCTCCTCTAGTTTATTTGTAGTGTTGACCAGAAACATAATTTTATGATCTGGGTTCTTAGCATATGCTGCACCAGCTTCCCTCCTTGTGCCTATATATTTTTTCTTTATTTTTCTATTAGCCAACAGAAGCCAAGTTGGACAAAGATATAAGTAAGTCTGCAGAGCGCACAACGTATTTGCCAATCCATGTTCTCTGCAAGGCTTCTCCTAGGCTATAGGCACAAAACTAGGAGCTAAGCTGCCTTGATCTTTTGGTTTCATCACGCGCTAAATTAACTGCTGCACAGCACTGTATACACTTGTGAAGCAATATATTCCATTCATTTTACTTCTCCAACCTGACCTCATGCGCTGGCAGCCCTGGCTGCTAAAGAAGTTACCGCAAGTGGTTTTAGCAGTGGAAGACCTACACACTGAGTGATTTGTCCCATACCAAAATGCAGATGCTTTAAAAAAATGAAACAACTAATGTTGGCATCTTTAATAGCTGCCAGTGTTGCCAGGACAGGTGAAAGCTTTTCCCTCAGTAATATTCTGCCCAAGGAGCTACCTGACAGAAGAAACGGTAACCTGAAGTAGTTCTTAGGCAAATTGTTTTAACAGGTTCTATTTAAGAAAAAGGACAAAAGGGATCAGAAAAATCAAAACAAGTGTTCTTACTCTGTTTCTATACCGTTTACATATTGTGCCTGCTGCCCTAGGGTAGAATGTCATTTTTATGAACAGAATTCCATATTTTAAGATAAAATGTCTGTCTTGCTTGAGTTGGAGTGTGCTTGCTTAAAGTGCAGGATTTTAAAAAAAAATCTTTTTATTTTTGTAAAGTTATAGAAGATATTTTTCTTCTCAGCTATGTTCCAGATTAAACTGCCAGGGAAGTTTAAGCACTTGTTAAACTATTGATTGAAATAAAAAAGCCTAACTGAAAAATTAAGGGTTTCTTTGCCTCCGATACATGTTAGTTTTCTATTCTGTTGACTTTCTACCTGTAAAAAATGATAAATGTCTCAGAAAGCAATAACCAAAAATCCCTCTGTTGAGTAACCTGTGCACAGAAAAGCCCATTTCTTACTATATAAAGAAGAAAACATTTTTGCTTGAGAACATGTCACTGGAAACAGTTCTGATGGATACAGCTGGGATGATTTGGGTTTCATAGTGCATTTTCAGGTTCTCCGAATAAAATGGGGGCTGGTCGTGCTCAGCGACTAACACCAGCATCGGCTTGCAAGGAGAGTCCAGTCAGAGCAACTGTGTCAGGACAAAGGGTGTGGTTCAACAGAAACAAAATATTTTTCATAACTGAGCTGTAAGCAAACAAAACAGCATTACCCCTCTGCTATTCCATCTCACTTGCTCTAAGGGCTACAACCTGGAGGGGGAGCAGGGAGGGATGAGGAAGGACACTTTTCTTAAAGAGGAAGAAAAATCTGAAATTAACTGAGAACGGAGAGAAAGCCAGAAGATAACAAAAGCATCTTTCCTCAGTGCTGTGCAAGTTTCACTCCTGCCTCACTTACACAAAGAAAGAGGAGGTAAAAGTCAGTCAGTGAGACTTCCACCACTACCACCAGCAAAAGCTTTGGAGTTGACCAATTTCTGAGTTTTCAGAAAGTGACTCAGGAGATCCCTGAAAGATGAGCTTGGTTTTCGGGAAGCATGCCCTAAATTACAAGGCACTCTGAATGCAGTAGCCACAGCCTGTGAAGAAGTGGCCTCCCTTCCGCACAAAGTGGTGGGTAAGGATAAATTCAGGCACAGATTCTACGTGGCATAATTTACTCGCTCCTGACACAACAGAGAAGGCTAGGTAATAAAAATCAGCACCACTCATTATGAATTTTAAAGTTTCATTAGTTTTCTATAATTTTGCCTCTGAGTATTTGCCAAGACATTTCTTTCCTTCTAACCTTCTCCTCTTTAGTGCAATCACTGTTGATTTTTTTTAATTAGTATTTGCTGCCAGTGATAAATAATAAGAAAATGAAGACACGAAATTTCCACTCCACTGCTGAATCAGGCAGAAACAAACATGGCTGTGAGGAATCAATCCACGAGTACCCTCAACTGCAAAGAAAACCCTGCTGTTGCCCCAAGCAATTATTTATTGGGTACCTTCTTCCCACCCCTTCTTCTTCACAACTCTGCTCCAGGGCGTAGGACCAGTCACAGAATCACAGAATCACAGAATGGCAAGGGTTGGAAGGGACCTCGGGAGATCATCTAGTCCAATCCCCCTGCTAAAGCAGGCTCTCCTAGAGCATTCTACAGAGGACTTCGTCCAGGCAGGCTTTGAATAGTCCATGGGATGGATTCCAGCTACCAAGCCCCAAGGACAGTAATTAATTCCTCCCTGTCTTCCAGGAAACGGGAACGGTGCGTGATCACCGCCTGAAAGCAGGCAGATCCGATTCCCAACATCCTTTTCCTATGGGAACCGCATCGGTCCTCATCCGCTGCCGCTTCCCAGGCGGTCTGTCAGGAAAATGAGAAAGCAAGCTGCACGGGATAGCACTGCCTTCAAATCAAGGAAGGAAAAAAGCCTGGGGGAAAAAAGAAGTATACACTTGGAGCCGCTAGGAGCTGGCTCTCCTAGGTTGCCCCTGCTGCGTTCCGCAATCCCACCCACGGAAAAGCCTGGGATCAGGCCTAACCTACCTTCACCCAGAGGGCTTGCTAGGCAGACACACTCCTTAGGAATACCTTTAAATCAATGCCCAGCTACTGGATCACTTTGCTCTTAGCACGGAACAGCCGCCCGAGGAGAGCCAAAGCGACGCGCAGGCATCAGCTCCACCAACCGCCCCTACATAAGGCCCTGCTGGGA
>NW_009260770.1:3497258-3515342 GCF_000687185.1 Egretta garzetta
TCCAAAACCACAAGCGGTAGGGGAGCGGGGACACCCAAACCAGCCAAGCTTTAGCGGTTCAAGCCCCCTTGGTGGAGAACGGTAAGCAGCGGCAGGGCTCCAGCCGAACAGAGGCTGGGCCCGCCTTCCCCCGGCCCGGTTACCGCAATTAGTTTAGGCCCCTTGGAGAGGGCAGGGTGGTAACTGAGGAGCAGCACCATCATCTCTCATGGAAGACAGGAATGGGCACCCACTGGGGCCTGGGTAGCCAGGGCACAGGAAGAGGAAAGGTGCCCTGGTCCTGCAGACAGTTTCTCTACTGAGCCCGTGGTTTCAGCAAGCAGAAAATAAAACACGCGCCGCGTCTTTTAAAGGTATTTTTGCATGTCTTCCCTGAGGACCAGGCTAACGCTGTCATTTCATCCCAGGTGATGCGCTCTCCTCACCAGAGGAGCACACCATCCGTGGGAGCGGTAACAATAAATGGAATTAGGGGAACGATACTCGGAATAAATCTGAAGTCAGGCTTTCAAGAGTTGAGAAGCGCCAAAACAAAGCTTTGCCCCTGCGGCCTTCGCTGCAGCCCCTTCCACATGCCCGGTGCCATCAGATCTGGGCAAAACTTTTTGACCTATACAGTATGCGCTAAAGAAATCTCCTCTCCACCCTCTGTAAAGGATATCGGGGAAACAATTGCATGGTCTAAACTGTACTGACCATTGCTGCAGGTTTTGTTTTAAATTAATACTAGAAGGAAAATACTATTACTAAACGGTAAAATTTGCATTGCTTCAACATATTCTCATCTGTCAAAAAATGTGGCAACTGGAAAACATAATGAGATATATATACACACACAGAGCTCATATGCAAGTACTTTATTACTGGAATTACCAAAATTTTTAATGAGTAGTATCACACATTCACTCAAACTCTTCTAAGAGCTACATAAACTCTCAAATACACTATATACGCTAAAAAATATTACTACATTTTGACAGTCTAATTTTAAATCTTAGACTATTATTGGCTCACCCTAATTATAAAAGCAAGCGCTTTAGCTTCCATGATTCCAGCCAGGAAGGAGATAGGAGATAACTATCAATGTATAGCTACATGAAAGGCAGCAGCACACCTGCCTTAGTGGCCATCAGGCATGAGACTGGGAAGGATTTCCTGTAAAAACAGCTTAATTTCTTTAGATCTAAAAATGCTTTTGCATTGACAGCTGAGATCTTTGCACTTCAAGAAAGCAGCAGCAAATGCTTCTGGATGTTGGAAATTCACCTTGTGTCAGCATCCTCCTGCTTATGCCTCCTGGTTCTCTCTGAAGGTCTCAAATGAATACTTGCAGAAGCTCAGAGTGCATTTGGGAGAGGGTTTTGGACAAGATGGCTCCTATTTGGCAATGAAGGAAGTGTTTCTGCACCCAGCCACTCCAAAAACTAGCAATTTTTAAGTAGCTCGAAAATTGGTAACAGCTAAATGAGGAAAATGGGTTAGCAGAGGCAACTGAAGCACTTACAAACATATGACACAACATAAAGTCCTACAGTAACCCAGTCTGCTGTAACCACCAGTTTGCATATAGGCACCCCAGAAAAATTCCTGTTTCACAAATCAGATGTGAACACAAATGTACACACACACACACCAGTTTTGCGTAACCCTATTATTATGCCTGCCCACAGGGCAATTACTGTTTGTCTGGCTCACCTAATGAGCCGCGCTGCAAGTGCAGAGCGCTGGAGGACTCGGGTCGTGCTTCGCTCCCTGCACCCTCGGAGCAGCAGCCAAGGAGACCAGGAGGCCCCTGGTCCATACGTTGCTGGAAATGTTTGATTAGCTGCTTCATCTCTACGCCTCGAGTTCCACAAATGCAACTTCTACATAGCTCTAGAAGGGGACTCATAAAAGCATAATTAGTTTATTTAAATTACTGGTCTAAGAGAAGCTTTGAGGTCAGTTACAGCTCCTCTGAAGATCAGACTCCTTCTCTCACCCATTTGCAATCATTAAATCACATTTCCCGAGTGCCCAAAGAGAGCAGGTTGGAGAAGTGAGGATGCATGCACGCAGGCTTATACTTTCTTCCAACTTTTCACATTTCTCACCCTATTATTTAGCGTTTTCTTGCATCACCTCCTTCCTGCCCCCAGGTAAACCAAGCTCCCGTCCCACCCCCGCACCTCCTCCATGAGCTTACTTGGGTGACAGCTCCAGTTGTCCCCCGCCGCGCCTGTTGACCTGCTCCCTTGCAAGAGGCTCGTCTCTCACCCGTGTTGCTGACAAGCGCTGAGCTGCCGGCGGGCGGTGCCGGGGGACGCTGAGAGCCTGGCCAGCACTAACATGGCAAACAGCAGCAAGCACGACAGGTATCCTTCCAGCTCACCGTGCAGGCTTGCCCTGGATGGGAGCACCAATTTAAACGTCTTTCATCTCAGCTCTAATTTTCCTGTAATTGGAGGTAGCTGGTATCAGTGAAAATGTCAACCTCTCTGTCAAGCGTGGCTTGAATTAGATTTCAAATTCACACGGGGAGAAGCAGCAAGAAGATGCTGCAATCACATAAACCTTGTCTCTTTAAGAAGTTAGGTTTTTCCACAAATACGTTTGACCTTCCTTTGCCATTGTAATCTGGTTCCCGTGGAGGCAGGATGAAGAGATAATTTCACCTAATCAGGAAAGCAATCTGTCCTGATTTTCTCGAAGCTGGGACGTGAGATGAGAGGCCCAAGGGCTAAAGTATTTCAAGGTATTACGCAAGAAAGCAAAGTCTGAAAGCAGTACCATGGAGTTGAAGGCTGCATTGGAAAGCTGAGGTTAGACAATCCTGGGCATGAATACAATGCAAATCCTTCTCCTGGCACTCTCCTGTTTAGAAGACCAGTCACCATGTTTAAGGCTTTACACCCTGCAGCTGGAGAGAAGGCCCTGTTCCTGGAAAAGGCCACAGCAGTTTCCAGTGTATGTCTAGGAAGAAGGCAGCATGTACAGACCTTTCTAACAGCCCAGCTGTCCTGGGAAGACACAGCCCTCAACAAAGCCACTTCTGAAGCAGTTCCTCTTGCTCACAGAATCATTTAGGTTGGTTGGAAAAGACCCTTAAGATCACAGAACCCAACCATTAACCTAACACTGCCAAGTCCACCACTAAGCCATGTCCTTAAGTGCCACGACCATCTCTTCCTACTATACTCCCTTTTTCTTCACCTGACAGAAACCACTCCCCAGTTCCCACATGAGATGTGGAACAGGCGTCTTGTATTTATCATTTCAAAATTTTAAACCAACCTGAAGTGATTAAGGCAATCAAGGAAAATTAGCCACCACATGAGCTTCCACCTTCTATGAACCACTCCCTTCATTATCAAAGCTGTCACTCTTTGGTACCCCCGATGACAGCTCTAGAGGGCCACCTCTCTATTTGACCCATCTCTCTATTTGACCCAGGGTTCAAGCTTTGTTTTCTGTGGACTTTCCTCCTAAGCCCTTCCAAAACATGGTTCTGTAAACTAGACCGTCCTACATAATGATTTAAAGCAATGCTTCTCAACCATTAAGAAACAGATCGCAATCTTTATAATTAAGATAATTACCAGATCCTCATTATTAACATTCCTCAAACCAGCCCTCATACCAGTGCAGAGGTGTACTGCAGTCTGAAAAGGAGTAATAACAGCAAAGCGTTTACTAATTTTGAGTGAAAACACATCTGTGGATTTAACCTCTGAGTCTACTACTGCTACAGCTCCTTTGCTTGCAGGAGTCAAACAAGCTTAGGTTTTAAAAAAAGTCCTTGGCTCTTCTGAAGAAGTGCCTCCAAAAATCAGAGCATAGCTGTCCGTATCATCTGTATTTGGACTATCAAAGTAGCAACGGAAAAACATTTTGCCACTCCCATGGGTAGGAGCAATATATACCACCACTAACACAGTAGTTGTACAGATGTAGGGCTGTTCATTTACTTTCACTTGCGAAGTACAAACAGCACTGGCTCCACAAAAAATTTTCTGCCTGTTCAGCACTGCATCAGGAACAGAGGAGGCAACAGCTGCCTTTGGGAAGGTGCTTTAACAGCCTGTGAAAAATTTCCAAGGAACACAAAGCCGCATTTTGGAAACCCCAAAAAAAAAAAAAAAAAAGAGTGAGAGTCTTGAACAGGGCTCAAGGAAGGCTTGATGAGAAACAGGATGGAGCGTGTGCTAGAGAACAGGGGCTGTGCCTCAACCATCCATTCCCCATCATTTGTCCCAACATTTGTGCCTCAGTTTCCCCACCTCTAAAGGCAGGATAAGGCATCCTTACAAGGCAGACGGAGGCACTCACAAAGATCGCTATTTAATTACTACCCACTCTGGGAACAGCCCTGACACTGATCACCAGTGACTTCTCTCTCACCAGTGACTTCTCTCTGAATTCACCCATGCACGGGAACCTGCATCAGCAGTAGCAGAAAGATAAACTTCTAAGAATCTCCTTGTCATGGTTTAGCCCCAGCTGGCAATCAAGCACCATGCAGCCGCTCACTATTCCTCCCCTGCCACAGTGGGATGGAGGAGAGAATCAGACGGGCAAAAGTCAGAAAACTCGTGGGTTGAGATAAGAACAGTTTAATAATTGAAATAAAATAAAATATAATAATAAATTGTAGTGAAAAGGAAAACAAGAGGAACAAACCCCAAGAAAAACAAGTGACACAACCGTTCACCACCCACTGACCAACACCCAGCCCATCCCCGAGCAGCGATTGCTGCCCCTCAGCCAACTCCCCCCAGTTTATATCCTGAGCATGCTGTCATATAGTATGGAATGACCAGTTGGGGTCAACTGTCCCTGCTGTGCCCCCTCCCAGCTTCTTGTGCACCTGGCAGAGCAGGGGAAGCTAAAAAAATCCTTGCCTAGTGTAAGCACTGCTCAGCAAAAACTAAACCATCAGGGTGTTATCAACATTATTCTAGTACTAAATCCAAAACCCAGCGCTACACCAGCTACTGAGAAGAAAACTCTATCCCAGCTGAAACCAGGACAACCCTGAAATAATTATTCCCATACTATAGCAGTTTGGTTTTTTTTTTTTTTCAGAACTTGGATATGCAGACTAACTGAAAAAAAACCCAACCACCCTACTCACAATGCTTTTTTCTTATACACAAGTTTAAAAGGTAAGAATTAATAACTATTTCAGTCACCTTTCAATTATTTTTTCATTTATTTCAAGTGCCTGAGCTCAGACTGCTTAGCTATAATAGCTGTCTCTCACGCCTCTGTGCCTCGGTACTGTAACACCCTTGAAATCTTTTCTCAAGAAGAGAGAGGGGAAGAGCAGCATTCCACCACTGCCAGCAACAGAAGTAGCTACTGTATGAACAGGGATTCAGTACCCTGCTGGCAATGCCATCAACATACATAAACTGGTACCAAGCTTCAAATAAATAAAATGGCACTTTAACATGGGGGGGGAGATGCTTATACCACGATGTGGTGAAAACAAAACCTTTCATCCCCTACAAATTGTATTTCATCCAAATCAGTTCCTAGATCCCGTGCACCATGCAAACACATAAACCCCTTGTCCCAGGAAAAGAGGACAAGGTGCTGACCTTACCATCTAGCAGTAATGAGAAAGCCAGATAAAAGAGAAGAATCAATTGCTTTGCTTTTGCACCAGACCTCACTTCCACACAGCTATTTGTCACCTAGAGGGCAAATAAAGGTGATGACACCATCACTACCTCTGCTTACGCAGCCCTATCAGAATCGGGGAATTTTTCTTAAACATACGTAACCTGCATTCAAACAGAAAAACGCGACAGACCAGCTTCCACCATATACTTGCTGACGTTATTTGAGTGCCCCTGGGAAAGAAGTTCCGACAGGAAACAACGAAATCTGTCTCATTTAATCGTCGTTGGTTTCAGTCCTTCCTACAGGAGCTCAAACCCTTGTGAAAACTGCATTCAGTCTCCAACACTGAAGTGTGCCACGGAACTAAAGCTGCCACAGAAGCTCAAGATCAGCCAAGATGGAGCCTCCCCAGCAGGAGCGGGCAGTGCCACAGGGGGATGTGCCCTCCAGGACACACCCCGCAAGGCTGTTCCATAGGAACCAGCGTAGAAAAAGCAAAGTGGTGACCTCTTACAATCACAGCAACACGGCTAAGAAGAGGAGCTACAGAATTTCATCCCACCTATAACCACAAAGAGTTATTACAGTCGATGTTTGGTAGGGTCGCTCTGTAACTGCGTAGCGCTCATTCCATCTTTTGCCACTGACTGAAGCAAGCATTTGCCCTGGCAAGACAGTTCAAGCTTAAGGACCAAGGGACTCCAGAGAGGAAAAAGAAAACTCTTTGTCACAGCGACTGTTACGAATCTGACAAGCCATCAGCATTCTCAGTGTTGCCTCGATTCAGGCACCAGCTCTTCACCCCAACACCAAATCTTCACCCACGCCAGCTCCGGGCTCTTTACTAGCAGTACCTGGAAGCAGGGCAGTTACGCCACCTGTGAGGTGGACTAGACTCATCTCTTCACTGTCAGCAGCCTACAGAACGCACATAGCCAGGGAGAAGTTCCAAAATAAAAAGGACACTACTACGTTTTTCATGGTTTATTAACACTTCAGCTTTTAATATCTTTGAAGAAGGCCTGAAAGATAAGTTTTGCTTATTGACTTTGTCTCTTCCCCTTTGGCAAAATGTCACCTTCCACCTCCTCCCTCCACCCTCGCCTCCCAAGAGGATAATAAGGATAACTCCTCCCAAGTTTCAAGCTAGTGTTTGGTTACTTCTTATATGTAAAACGGTTTCAATCATAGCAGCAGAAACATGCAAGCCTCGGCAACTGTGTTTGTCAACAGCTTTTAGAGAATGAGCAGAAGTGCACAAACAACTTGTGCATTGACACAAATAACTTCTTAAATGAACTTCATATATATATATATATTTTTTTTTTAAAGTGGCTTAAATTTGGTGCGCAGAATTACTACAGAAGCTGTATCTTCTATTTCACCAGGCTTCCCCCCCTCCCCAAACCATCATACTACCCTTTTTTAAAGTGCTATATTCATAAAAACTTTAAAATAGTACTCTGATACTGTATATTTGTTCCATCTTGCCCTTCCAAGAAATCAGAAGAGCAAACTGCAATGCATATTTAACTGAAGATACACATTTAGCCTCACGTGGCTTTATGGGCATCGTTGCCTGATCATATCACCAGGAGCAGTGGAGACTGTATTTCCCCGTGCTTACATACACAGGTAACCAGGCAAACAAAGCAAGAAGTTTTAACCATTTCAGGATCAAAGACAAACAATTTAATCCATATTACATAATTCACTGAATACAGTTGATCTCATCCAAAGTGACTCCTGAGAGCAAAATAGTTTTAGCATTACATTTTATATACAGCTATGAAGGGATTACTGGAAACCACAACAGTCTCCTTATACCATGAGTAAGTACACTGGTTACAAGACCACTGCACACTTTCACTTTGAAGACATTACTTAAGTCATGACCAAGTTTTACCACCACCTGTTTGTTATTTATGAAAGAAGTTATTTCAATCTGATTTTGTCATTATTTTTACCTTATTTCTGCTGCCAGACATCAAAACTGAGTCACCTGCATTGAGCAATGACTCCTTTTTCTGCTCTCGAGTCCCGAAAATGCTAGCTACCCTTGAGAACCTCCATACGCTATGCTGTAAACATTAAGTTCTTCCAGAGGATTTTCCCCCCTGCCCCGCCTTCAGCACAGGAATGGCTGCTCTGTCTGAAGCAAACTACATCCTGCATACTATTGCTTTCATTATTTTCCATGTAATCAGTTTGGAACAGGCTTTGAAAGTTTGATGTGGCAATGTTCTGTTAGAGGGAAAGAAAGGAAAAAAAAAAAAAAAGTCAGGAGAATTACACCATTCTGAACCAGCGGAACCAAAATAATCAAGACCTTAACATAATTTTTCCAGTCACTGGGGTGGAAGGAGTCTTGAATGCAGACACCGGAACAAGTAATTGGAAACATCTGTGCTTGCATGCTTAAGTGAAAAGATAAGCAGTATTTGCATTTTCTTCATCATCTTCCTTGCACATATGCAAGATTTTATAAAAAAGTTTATCATAGAGAGCAATGACAGAACATGATGTAATTATAGTTTTCTTTTTTTAAAAAAAGCACTAGAAATCAAAGGCAACCAAGATAACGTACATCTTCTCCAGAACATTTTTCTCAGCTACATAAGGTGTGCATATACCCAGGTCTAACACACTTAGCTGCACCACATCAAGTCAAGCTGTCCAAGAGAATACACAATTTTGCTTACAGGAGTATATCCCTTCTGCAATTTTTCATTTTACAAGTAATTCCCTGTATTGGATTATGCTTAGTCAGAAGTACAGATAATATTTTGTTCCGATACTATTGTTTGGTTTTATGACATATTCAGAGATGAGGCAAGACATGAGATTAAGTGCAGGGAAGCATTTCAGACCCCCAAAAAACGCATTCTTTAAAACTTAGCTATACATGGTTAACACAGGTAGATCTGCCAAGAGTTGCATAAAAACGATTTTCGTTTTCAAAAGGTGAGCAACTGAGGCTCACTTGGCAAGTATCAACTCTTCTGCATCACCAAATTCACTATGGGTGTCTGAATCATTCAAATTGCAGTTTTGAATATGTGCTAAAACAGAATTACAAACTGAGCAAGTTAGTATATGTGAATTAGGTATTCTTATGAAATCAAAGAATAATGTTGACTCCTGGAAGACACCCAGAAGATCCAAAGATGGAACAGAAGGTTGATTATTACACTCCCGCACAATCCAAGCAGATTGTTAATACATTCAAAACATTCATGTCTGGTATTTGTACCTGCTGGATATCCAAATTATTCTGTCCCAAAACAAGTTTGATAACCATCCCCTCTGTAGCTGAAAGCAGCCAGAAAACAATTCATCTTTTTAAACAAATGGAATGGAAACCTTCCCCCCCTCCCCGCCCCAAGCTTCAATTACAACAGTCTAAGCCAGAGACTTAAGCAAATAAACTTCAAAAGAGCCATTTGTTACAAGTAGCAAATTACCATGAACAATGAACTTGTTAGGAATCCCTTCTAGAAGTACGACACACACAAACAGGCTACCCAGCAGAAAAATCTGTTAACGATTTTATTTCTTTTGTAATGTTAAATATTATGGGACAGGATTGTAAGGATGAAGAACTCTCAACAATGCCTCACAAGGGATAAGAAAGAAATTCTGCCATGGTATTAGCAAAGTAAGGTAAGGAGAAAATTTACACAGTAAGAGGCACCATTTCCCCCACAATACCTCTTGTCGTATTCCTGAATGAGTGGGATTAGCAATCTAATAAATCATTTTTCAAGAGGTAACAGCAACAGATAAAATTTTAAAGGATTATTAAAATAACATTTACAAGACTCTGAACAATTTTTGAATTCTTATTAAAATCACAGAAAGAAAGAACAATTCTTTATTTATGAATTTTCATAAAGGACTGACTGTGCAATTGACACCTGCTATTGATGACTTAATGTACAATTTTGTCCAGTAGCCGAACAGTTTGTCTTTTCAGATTGTGTTTTCTAACCGTGCGAGATCATTAAAGGCAAAGCCTGTTATGATGCTGTACACAAAAATGGCCACTGGGGCCATACTACCAATGAAGTGGTAGGTAAACAAATCTTTTTCTGGCCAAGAAGAAGAAAATAAAAAAAAAAAAAAAAAAAAAAAGGAAGCTGCATTTTGCATGCTTCTCTCACTCATTCTTTCTACAAGATGAACTTCCCTAGAAAGAATCCAATGAAAATGGCTGCAATTACAACAAGGAGTGAAGGAAGAGAATTAGAGCCGTTATCTCTGAGGGCCAAAGCTGTGGGTGATCCAGATTTATCCGAGTGTGCTACCTTTCTGAGCCTCAAGCCTTCATCCTGAGGGGAAAAAAAAAAAAAAAAACACAGATGGAAAAATATTTATGAATACATCTTCTTTACAATTGTAAAAACTGAACTCAAAGGCCAAATTTACTGGTGAACATTAAAATAAAGTTTAAAAAAAAAAAAACAAAACACCAAAACATTACACCACACCAAAATCCAAGATATGAACATAGCAAACCATAGTATTTCAAATAAGGACAGGTAATCCACTAGTCTCTCTCCATGCCCTGGTTAAGAAAGATTCTGAAATTCTTGCTAGGCAAAATGAAGATCCCTGCTTTTACTTACTACGTGTCAGAATTAAACAGCAGTAATTCCTTACTGTTAAAGAGAAACATCTGCTTTGTGTAGTGTTTCTCCAAATGTTCTAATGTCATCAGAACTACAGGTGTGTGGAGACAATTATTTCATGGTTCTTTAAAAGGCTACCGTGGCCAATGAAACCCAAAAGCAAACATATAGAAAAGTCACATATTGACAGGTTACTGAAATGGCACCTTTACATAAATGTAATGGAAAGTAGTGTTTGCTTACCTCCCCTGTGCAAACAATTGTTCTTGTTCACTAACAATTTGTGATACAGAATGTTACTGCTTTGGATGTCACTTACTCTTTCTTAATGAATAATAATGCACTTTTAATAAAGCTACTAATTCAGTATCTCAGATTTAGACTTAAAGTAACTAATACCACCTTAAATGGGACCATAAATCATGCAGTTTCAGTATCTCATATATGACAATCACGAAGTCTCAATCGCTGAGAAGTTCAAAATACACAGTATGTCCAGGACAGTAAAATCATATTACAAATCAATCTTGACATTCTAACAGTTGTATCTACTTTCTGGAATACACATCTATTGGCTTAATTACAAACCCGACCTTTCAATCAAGAAGAGTGAAGCCACTTGAATATAAACATAGAAGCAGAACTTACTCTCAGGTGCCGATTTTCATCTGTCAGCTTCATAATCTCTGCTTGAAGTCTTTTGCACTCCTCCACTAGCTTCCTTGTTTCAGTATCATTAAGTGAAACACTATGTGGTTTTGGCATCGGTCCATCCTGCTTAGACGTATTCAGTACTGGGGTGGGTTTGCTTGCATCTATATCATTCTACAAATATTAAGAATGACTTGAGAATTTTACTTACCTACAGAAAAATCATCCACAGCTTAAAATTGAAACAATCCAGTTACTAATATAGTTCAATGAAGTTTGTATTTACAGTAATCTGAGCAAAGACTTCTGTTCAATTCTGATTACCTCAAATATCAAAAAACAAGAGAAGACTGCACTGTTTACATTTAATACTACATGCTACTGAGACAAAAATTAATACTTTAGCAGCTTAACACCGACCCAGCAGGCATCCAAAAGATGGCATAAGATACAAACAGCATTTGAACTTGGGGGGGAAAAATAAAAGGAAGTAATCCTGCAAAAGTAAGAAACAAAACAAAATAAAAAGAAAACAGGTTGTGTCACAAACTAACATGAAGTATGTATGGGACAAATGTTTTGTACTTATGGCACCTCTTACTGAAGGAAAATAAAGTATTGCACAAACATGGAATTTAAATCTCACAGCACCTCTGAAATACACATTACTAATTCTGAATACAAGTGAAAAGTCACATAAAAAGCTGTGGAACAACCAAAAATAAAATTAAAAATCTAGTTCCCACAGCTCTGCTCAAAATATACAACGATATTCAGTACACATTAATAATACAGTGGATTCAGCTGTGGAGCCCAGGTTACCATCTGTGAAAACACAGCATTTGTATGGCAATACACTCAGCTCATATTCAGATTCAGACTTCCATATTCCTAGTTGCTTGGCTACACAGCTATGTCATTTAGACCACCACCATCTTTCAAAGTAGTCCAAGGTAAGTCGTAAATGTAACAAAATCTATTAACAGGTAAACACGCCTACGTAATATCCAAGCAACTAAAAAAAAAAAAGTGTAAGAATTTTAGTTCCTATGCAAGTAGCAGTTATTTGGTCTACAGCATCTACTTGCACTTTACATTTTTTGCAATGCAGCCACAGATAGCCTAAAGGCCAGATCCTGCTACTCCACACAGGTACTCCTAACTGGATTTTAAAAGGCCAACATATTTATACCATGAGTAAGCAGATTGGGATCTGTTGCTTTTTTAATTGGTTTGCTAGCTGAACTGAATTCCATTAGCAGCACTGAAACTTCACTAAAGACCTAAGACTTATCTCCCTGGAACAAACCTCCTTCTGATGTTTGACCCCACTGACTGGTTTCTTCATGTCAGTCTTCTGGCTGTGACTGGTAGGCATGAGAAGAAAGTTGTTGCTGACTGGAGCAAAATACTTGTGTCCTGGTGTAGGTATACCCTGAGGTGGCAGGTGAGGCTTACCCTCAGGATTTGGCAGATTTCACATTGCCAGGTTTAAGGGATTGACTAAATCAACTGATACAGCAGGGTTTTGCAACCCTATGCTGCTACTCAGAAAAATACAAATACTATGTATAGCCAATACTGTGAGGATATCACATTAAAGAAAGTACAAAAGAAGGGAGTTTTGTATAATCCACTACATTGTACATTTTACAAAATTAAAAACAAGTATAATTTTTCTAATATCTAAGATGTAATTTAATAAGAAGATAAAAAACACAGGAAGTAGACAACTAAGTGCCTTGATAATAAATGCTTAACCTTTACAGTTTTAGCATTTAACACACACTCAGGTAGCTTACACTTGAATAAAAAGCTGCATCTCATAAACTAGCCTTTACCAAAGAAAAAAACCAAAACAAACCCAAAAAACCACCCAAACCATTATGCTGACATCAAGTCTGAAAAATATCTTTACATTGCACTCCAAAAAAACTGTATTAAGTGCAAAGACAGCTATTGGCCAGCTAGCAGCCTTCACTGAGACCCTTTATGCATGTAAATAATGAAATGGATTTTACATGCATGGATTCATGCTACTTCCCCCCAACATGCCTCACAGACTACTGTAAAAAGTGGACAGTACTAACAAGAAAGGTCAAGGCCATAATAAAGTGAGTACGGTTGCTTACAGAAATCCTACTTTAGCACTCTAATTCACAACACTAAAAGCTGCACCAAAAAAAAAAAAAAAAAAATACCCAAACCCCAAAGCACCAAAAAAAAAAAACAAACCCAAACCCAAAAACCCCCCAAACCCAAAAAAAAAAGCTGCACCAAAAAAAAAAAAAAAAATACCCAAACCCCAAAGCTGCACCAAAAAAAAAAAACCAACCCAAACCCCAAAACCCCCCAAAGCCTAAACAACCCAGAATACACAGTATTAAGATTCCATAAATCAGAATTTCAAGTATGAGGGTAAAAAAAAAGGCTAATGCATAAGAATTTAGTCATATTCTGCAAAAATTCTAGGTAACTGACAGTTAACTATCATTCCAAGTATCAGACAACAGAGAACAGACATCTTCAGTCTATATACAACGAAACTGTCATCTCCTACACAATTGGAACAGATTTTGTCTGAAGGCAAGAGCATGAAAGAGGTAATGGGTTTTTTTGTTTTGTAGTATTATCTGTCTTTACCACTACCTTAAAAAATGCATCTAGGATTCCCAAAGCATGCATTGATTTCTAATCAGTACTTCCTTTTCTAATTCAGCTGAATTACAATCAGCTGAAACAATTTTTAAAATTGAAAAGCATTTAATTCTTTAAAAAGCAAACGATGCAATTCACTTTTCACCGTATGCAGTATTGAAATTTTTTTTTATCTGACAGCAATAAAATGCTAAAGCAAATCAATAATAAAAATAACAAAAGGATAATAACTTTTGGCACTAGTCTCCATTGCTGGAGGTTTTTTTAAGATGCAGTTGGACAGGGTGCTCCCTCTCCGATGAAATGTTAGACCAGATGGTATTTCAAGGCCCCTTTCAATCTGGGCTGTTCTATGATTCTATGAATCCTTGAAAATTTATATACTGAACACCCCTTCTGTCTAATTTAGTACAAATTCCTACAAGCCATTTAATCACCAAATCCATCAGGTTTAAAAAAAAACCTCAAAAATTTCAAAACAAATGTCAGTGTATGACAGTTTCTTACTCTTTTCTTACTTACCAGTTTATCATTTTCATTGGGCATTTCAAACACACATCTCAATTTGGAGTCCATTAACTCATCAGGTTTTGCTTCTTTCCACTAAGACGAAAATTAATACAATTACTTAAGATGCCAAATGCATGCCAACATCTGAACAGTTCATAAGCTTGCTTTTAGTACCTGCCTCCTATGTAGCTCAATACTGTCCTTACCCTAGCTGCAATTTTCAGACTTGCTTCTAAACAATATTTTTTTGTTCACTCTGACTGCTGCGAAGTAATGAAAGCTAGAAATGGTCTGGAAATGGAAATGAGTAAGTTGAATGCAAGGATGGATCCAGGGTTTGTAGGGGATAGGGAGGGGACAATACAACGGTTCCTTTAACACACAGTGAGGAACAAGTTACCATCTGAGTTCATTTAAGAACAAAGTTCTAGTCCTACCACTCCTTGGTAAGTGTACTCCTTATGTCCCATCTTGGAAGCACCAATTTTAAACAAAAGATTGAAAGACACCTTTTAGTGACCCTGTATTTAATTCCAGAGAAAATTTCTTTAGTTCTTCATATTTAACCACTTTTTAAGCACTTCCTCCTTTTACTACATAATACACTACAATTTGGGCCTAGAGAACTTTTCAAAGCTGTTTATAAAAAACATTTTAAATTCCAATGGTTATCAATATATGTCAATAATTGTGAAATACGCTGGAATCTCTCTCCTCAACTGACAATTAACTTCCAAACCATACACTTCATGGAGTTGCTTTAAATCTTTAGGCTCAGAGACTGATCTAAAGTCTGCAGCAATTTTTCCAGCAATAGATCCTCTGAAGTTAGTTACCTTAGAATTGCAGATCTTACAGACTTAGAATATCCAGGCTTTTCATAACATCCTTCCCTTTTTTGTTTGTTTGTTTGTTTTCAGTGGCATTAGTTGTACACTAACTTATAACTACAATTACCAATTTTCTGCAAGATCTGTTTCTCAGTATTCTATACCTGAACACACTTAAGAAGCAGTTATTTGAAACATGTTTCTAAAGTGGATTTTTATATCCTCACCAAATAGTTAATGCTTCACTTACCACACATAACCAAGAGCTACCAGAGCATATTAAGAAAAGGTAAACCAGACCAACAGTGAAGAGAGATGTTAACTTTCTAGCTACTTGTCTCAAAAGCTTAACAAAATCTAAAAGGTTTTCCACTGTTTCCAGTGAAGAGTGATGCCACAGCAGTCTTTGCCTTCCTATAAGGGGACAGAGCCTAAACCTGCAAAGGTCTAATGGATTTCAGTAATTTATAAAACCTCATCTCTATCCTTTGTTTCCCCTCTCCTCCTCTGACTTGAGTGAACATTGAACGTAACTGTGTAAACTCAGGCATTCCTTAAAACAGCCTCTAGAGACAGAAGCCTGTGCATCATTCCCCTCCACCTTAATACACATGCTTATGGGAGTCCATGTACACCCTAAAGGGCATGTTCTGACAACTAAAGGCTTCTTTCCCATTGCTGCCAGCTTGTAACACCAGAAACAGCTGTCCTTACTTCTGAAGTAACAAGCACAAACCTAAATATCTTCCTTCTGGATCTTTCATCAGACCAATCCTGCCTAAGAACTGAATCTACAACAGTTCTGTTAAAACAGAAAATAAAACTATCATTTGTGCTATGTTTAGCCACTTGGTATCTTGTAGAGAGACATAGCTTAGTCTTCCAAATATTTTAATTCATTATAATCCCATTCAACACTTCACTTAAACACTTTTCAGACCAAATGCACCCATTTCATACAGCTTCAGGCTTGTGCTCTAAGTGTACTCATCATTCCTTCAAATACAATCTGTTTATCCCCTTCAGATTAGCTGCATATAAGGTACAACACGCCCATATTTTAACACTGAACTGACTTTACCTTAGATTCACTACTATTTCATTCAATCAGTTCACTAGGTGAGAGTTCTAAGAACTGAGCTTGTATTTAATATTAAAAACCCTGAATCACTTATGGAAGTCATACTTGTTTGGAGAAAACCCAATACTTCTCCAAAAATAAACTGCAAAAACATGATTCCTTTACACTTAAGCCTGAATTTTTAAGGAAAAAAAAATACAAGTCATTTTACTCCATTTTTACTTACCACTGCCTCCATATCTGAAATATTTGGTGGTGCATAGGTTGTTTGTACCATAAACTTGTGTTTACTCTTCTCGTTTGGGTCATAATCAAAAGGCTGCAGCATTACTGTTCAAAAAATAAAGCATAAAACCGTGATTCTTCAGCCAATCACTGTAACAAGCATGCTATCCACTTTAAATTTGCTTCTCGCTGAACAGACACTGAAAGTTAAGATGCAAAGGCAGTGTTGAAAATTGAGCAGATATACACTGTAGCAGTAGTTACTGAGAGGAAAGACCTTAACAGTTTTTAAAAGGCTAGTGTGGCTGACATTATTATTTCTGTAATTACTATAGTTAAAAGACATTTCACATACAAGAATGAAAAAAAAGATCCTGCAAGACAGGCAAAAAAAACCCCAAGCAAACACCACAGGACTTTTCTTTGGAATAAACACATTTTATGATTAAGTGAATGCAAAGTTAAAAGAACTGTAGCACATGTTACGATAGTTACTCGGGGCTGGGGGGAAGAGAGAGAACCTACATTAGGTAGACCACCAACCAGTGGGGCAAGTAGAGCTGACTTCTAAAGATGTATTAATCCAAGCTTGGAGCAAAACTACTAAAATACTTCATTCAAACTACAGCTCCTATAGGAGGTAAAGCTGCCTGGGGCTTTAGTAATACATCCTTAAACTTAAAAAGTTATGTAATAACTACACCATACATTTTACTCAGGTTTTAACATTCTTAGCCGTAAGCCCAGTCTAGCAGTTAATATTTGTCCAAAGTACTCCAAAATCCAGCCACACACTTTAATTCTATGACAAGTTTGGGGCCTCCACTAGGTTTTACCAGCAAAGAAAGAGGGATGGGCTTCAAAATCAAATTCCCTGTAAAGGCAACTTTAAGTGAAACATTGACATAAAACTCATAATATCCATTCCTTGCATTTTATCTTTTGTATTTTCTTGCTGCATTTTCAGCTTTCAACATACTGTAATGCAGATTTTAAAAAAAGAAAAAAAACTTCTGGATGAAACCAAATGTTCTTTAAACATACTTTGTGCTACAAGTACCAGAGGTATAGCACGCAAGTGGTTCAGACCTTCTGAATGACAGCCTTTTTGCTGTCATTTCAGCTTTCCAAAGTTGAAAACTCTGTTGGTCAAGAACAGAAATTCATGTTTCTGAAGTTATTATTTTGAAGTGCACACAAGCTCAGTGAAAAAAATTACATCACTGACAGTATTTATAGCCTCCATTATTTCTATAGCACTACAATACCTTTAAATGAAAGCTTTAATTACAGAAGCATCCAAACTGTACAAGGCCATCGAGGAGAGACTGCATGTTTTTACACCAAACAGCGGTTGTCCAGGTCACCCTGGCACCATTATTTTGTGTGTGGTTTCTTTAGTTCAAAGGGACTGAAATAACACAATGTCTATAATACATAGAATCATAGAATGTTTTGGGTTGGAAGGGACCCCCTAGAGGTCATCTAGTCCAACCCCCCTGCAGTGAGCAGGGACACCACTAACTAGATCAGGCTGCTCAGAGCCCTGTCCAACCTGGTCTTGAAAGTTTCCAGGGATGGGGCCTCCACTACCTCTCTGGGCAACCTGTTCCAGTGTTTCACCACCCTCATTGTAAAGAATTTCTTCCTTAGATCTAGTCTAGACCTACCCTCCTTTAGTTTAAAACCATTACCCCTTGTCCTGACACAGCTGGCCCTACTAAAAAGATTTTCCCCATCTTTCCTATAGGTCCCCTTTAAGTACTGAAAGGCTGCAATCAGGTCTCCCCGCAGCCTTCTCTTCTCCAGGCTGAACAAGCCCAACTCTCTCAGCCTGTCCTCATAGGAGAGGTGCTCCAGCCCTCAGATCATTTTTGTGGCCCTCCTCTGG
>NW_009260770.1:3517106-3538605 GCF_000687185.1 Egretta garzetta
CTCCAGGTGGGGTCTCACCAGGGCAGAGTAGAGGGGGAGGAAAACCTCCCTTGACCTGCTGGCCACACTCCTCTTAATACACCCCAGGAAACCATCCTTTAACCATCCTTTTCTGGATGACATACCTGTAGAAACCCTTCTTGTTATGCTTCATGTCCCTTGCCAAGTTTAACTCCAGCTGCGCCTTGGCCTTCCTGACCCCATCCCTACACAACCTGGCAGCATCCCTATACTCTTCCCAGGGTGCCTGTCCCTGCTTCCACTGCCTGGGCAGTTCCCTCTTCCTCCTTAGTTTGACCAGCATCTCTCGTCTCAGTCTTGCTGGTCTCCTTCCTTTCTTTGCCCCATTTCTTACACCTGGGGATCAAGAGCTCTTGCGCTCTGTGGAACACATCCTTAAAGATCTGCCAACTCTGTTCTGTTCCCATGTCCCTGAGGACCGTTTCCCAGGGAGTCATTCTGACTATCTCCTTGAAGAGTTGGAAGTTTGTTTCCCTAAAATTTAGGGTCCTGACTGTACTCTTCGCTATTCCCATTTCCCTCAGGAGCGTGAACTCCACCAGTGCATGGTCACTGCAGCCCAGGCTGCCACCAATCTTGGCATCTCCAGTGAGCTCACTTGCATTGGTGACCACCAGGTCCAGTATTGCATCCCCTCGGGTAGGGGTATCTATTACCTGGCTTAAGAAGTTGTCCTCAATGCATTCTAGGAATCTGCTGAATTGCCTACAGCTTGCTGTGTTGCTTTTCCAGCAGATGTCGGGGTGGTTTAAGTCCCCCAGTAGGACGAGAGCCTGTGAGGGCGAAGCCTCCTGTAGTTGGAGGAAGAATGCTTCATCAGTAGGCTCCTCTTGATCTGGCAGCCTGTAGTAGGCACCAACCACTAGGCTCCCTTTTTTGCTTCTGTCTCCGATTCTTACCCATAAGCTTTCGACCTGCCTGTGGCTATTTTTCAGGGACAGCTCTTCACACTGTAATGATTTCTTGATGTAAAGGACAACGCCTCCGCCCCTCCTTCCTCGCCTGCCCTTCTGCATAGCCTGTAGCCATCAATAGCTACATTCTAGTCGTGGGATCCATCCCACCAAGTTTCCGTAATGGCAATTAGGTCGTAGCTTTCTAGCAGCATGATAGCTTCCAACTCGTCCTGTTTATTTCCCATGCTGTGTGCGTTTGTATAGAGGCATTTAATCTGAGCTGTCGGCCTCGTTACCTTCATAGCAGAACACCCCTTGTTTCCCTTGAGGTGTTTCACAGGCATTTCCTTGTTGGCTCCTACTACCTCAGGAGCCTCCAGCTCACCTCCGCAAGACTTCAACTTCGCTGCAGTGTCCCTGGCACGCCACTGGGCAATGGGTTGAGGGCTCATACTAGCCCCCCATCCCTCCAACCACTGTGTGTTGACCTTTAGCCTGTTGCTGGCAAGCCTGATACGTTCCCCCTCCCCCTTCACATCTAGTTTAAAGCCCTGTCAATGAGCCCCACAAGCTCCTGGGCAAAGACTCTCTTCCCCCTTTGAGAAAGCTGGCTCCCATTTGAGGCCAGCAAACCTGGTGCCGTGCAGGCCATCCCATGATTAAAGAACCCAAAGTTGTGGCAGTGACACCAGTCACAGAGCCATGTGTTGATGGATTGAGTCCACCTGTTTTGCCCAATGTCTCTGCCCACCACTGGAAGGAGCAAAAATAACCTGCGCCCCAGAATCCATTACTAACCGTCCCAAGGCCTTGAATTCTCTTTTAATCACCCTCGGGCTACTTCCTGCAACTTCATCAGCACCCACGTGGAAGAGCAGTAGAATATAGTAGTCCAAGGGTTGGACCAGGCTAGGAAGTTTCCTAGCAATGTCTCTTACCCAGGCTCCCAGGAGCCAACAGACTTCCCTAAGAGGAGGGTCTGCCCAGCATATCAAACCAGGAGATTAGAACTTTTATAGGATATAGTTGCATATCCAGGGACATAATATAAGGGTCTGCAGAAATACCTGAATACACAAGGTTTGTTACGGTAGTGTTGGGGGACAACTGAAGCAGAGGGATGGATGCACAACCAGCAGAGTCTACCTCCAACCACACTGTCTGGAGTGGACCCTGAAACAAACTACCATGTTAGCCCCCTTGTCTCCTTTCAGAGACAATTAGTTGCCTTATTCCAGATGGGAGTACAGGACCACAGAAATTATATTTAAATACGTATATGTGGCTACACTTGCAACTTGGTCTACTAGAGGATGAGGACTCAGAGTGAACTGTAGAGATAGATTATTTGACAGTGTACATACACTTGTCTTCCACAGAATGGGAACTCCAGTGTTTGCTACAGGACAGTTATCTCTTCTTTTTCCTTAAACATTACATACAGCATAATCAAAGGATAAGTGAATAATCTGAATCAGATATGTTCCACAAATAAAGCACATAAAGGAACTGCAGTATTTTACATGCTTTCAAACAACCCTATTTGGAAAGGTTTAAAAGTCAGGTTTCCTTAATCACTGGTCTCACTGTGATCTAAAACATAACTGATCAAACCAAATGCTTCTTCCAGGTATGGATGCTATAGCAATTTATCTCTAAGAATTGTTCCATCAACAGACTACTGAATAGCATGCAGCACTTCAGTTTCCTCAAGCCAAGGGAACAGATGAAATAACTTGAAAAATGGCAAAGCCAGCTTTCCATCATCAGAGAACAACTTCACGTGCTGGCAGAATTCTTGGATATCTAGTTAAATAACCTTATATTCTTTGACCACTCAGTAACAGCTGAAAATCTGATTGAATTGAAAAGCAGCAGAAAAAGACAATCCACAAATTCAAAAGAGCTCTTCAAGCTCTTAACGGTTTTAGGTAATCATGGAAAATCTAATGAGCATATGAAGCCCCAGTTTTCAACATGTTCTTGGAATCACTGAGTAGTCCAGAGATCACTTCTAGGGGAATTGCAACAGGTAGTTACAAAAGCAAGCCTCTTGTTAATAGGCCTAGGTTTTCTACACAGGAGGGCTTTATTGCCACAAAATAAATCTTAAAGGGGTCTGAAAACCAGAAGGAAGAATGGCAACAAGTTGTGAAGGAAGAAGAGTAACACACTATATTCTGAAAAGAAAAATCAAGTTAACAACAAGCAATACGTGATACAATAATAGTTAATTTAGGGCATCAAGGTAAAGAAAAACAGGTCTTACCAAACTAGTATTTCTGGAAAAAAAAAAAACTGTATAAACATGGCTGGAGAAGGTTACCTAGTGATTCAGAACCGAATGATAAACAAAATGTCCATGGACTTCCTTAAAACAATTGTTAAATCACTCTTCCAACAATTAATTTAAAAACTGGCTTGACTCTGAATCTGCACAATGCATTATACAGGCTGAAGACCGCTAACACTATCTCAACAATTAGTTTTGAACACGGAGTTTCAGCCCATGGTATCCTATAGTGACTTCTCTCAGCACAACCATGTGAAAGAAATCTATTTTCAATTATATGAAAGATGAGTCAGCACTGAAAACATTCAGTTGAGAGACTGATGAGATAACAAAGTGGGTCACTAGAAAAATTATCTGCGCACTTAGCTTACCAAGTGACCCGAAAGAAATTATATGCTTAAAAACAAAAAGATGAAGCTGACAGTTTGGGGAAGAGAATTTAATTCTGAAAAGCATTGTGGAGTCACTATAGTGAAACAACTGCACATGAAAGCATTGCAGGGTCACTGCATGAGAATCCAGTAATACAGAAAAAGAGATATCAAAGATTCCCTGCTATGTAAACTGAAGAGTCAAGCAGTACGATACTGTTTCCCTTTATTGGCAAACCTGAAGCTAGAATGTTGTTTACAGCTCCAGTACCGCCTCGTTTAAAAAACTGAAATATTCAAAGCATTAAAAGGATAATTTGTAACTATGAAAACACACTTTACAATAGGCAAACGGAATACTTCTATCTATCCAATTCCCTGAAGCAAAAGTCCAGCAATATCTTGAACATGACGTATGACTACCCAATGGGAAAGATCCCCAATACCAGATCAAACACAAAGTTAAGACAAAATGGCTGTAAGTTGAAGCTGAAGACAAATAACTTAGGCTTTTGACTACTTAAATCTTGAACAAATTCCCAGTAAAATGATCTTTCATCCACAAGTTACTGGACTGTCCATGGAAAGCAATACTGAAGTTTTAAAGGGTCACATTCTACAGATCATATTAGATTAGAAACTGGTGTCTCTCCTACAAGGAAAGTTACTCTAAGGTTTGAATTAATCAAAGGTTTCCTGAGTTAGTCCTTGCCACGTTTGAACATATTACCTGAAGCTAGTTCTCCAGCTTCTTTTAAACTTCACAAAGGGTATAAGAGTATGAATCTGAAAAGCTCTGAGGATTGCTCCAGATTTCACTTTTGCTTTGCTACAGCTCTCCAAGGGTTCTACAAAAAAAATCAGCTTTCTAAGACTTAAGAGACCTAGGAGCTCACACCTATATTGACTGTGATCTCTACAGCCTAAAAGACCACAGTGTATAAAAAGGTGATTCTCCTCTCTCCAAGTTGGGAAAGATGGTAGGTCCAGAGAGAAAGTTTCTCACCTCTTACAGTCACTGGTTTGAGAATCCCCTTTATTCTGGAGATTCCTACCTCTAAATGACTGGGAGAATGACCCAAGGAAATCATTTACCAAATCAGAAGACTGATACCTAGTCTTTTTCAATTTTCTTGAGAATGTCTACTCCCACTCGCACAATTACTAAGACCTTATCTGACGTTGTACAGTCTAGTACAGGATTAGACCATCATATGTCCAGCTATCAAAATTCTGCGTATTGTCAGAATGAAGTATGTAAGCCAAACCTACATGGAATTTCATGGAAAAAAGGAAAAAAATTGTCTGACTTCAGGGCTCACACTCTGCTGAAAAGTAAGGATTCTTTTTTTAATCCCCTCACCCTAAACCCAAAAATAGAATAAGGAGAATACTACTCACTCTAGCAAAAATGTACTAGATCTTTCAAATTTACGGGCTACACTGCTCCACTTACTTAAAATAACAGAAAATTTAATTTTTTAAAAGCAGTTTAATGATTGCCACTTAACATATACTACTGTGATAAACGGAAGAATTCTGAAACAATAGAGTTCAGGGACCAATACTATGGTCAAAACAACTAGTCTAGAATTGTGAATAATTTTTTTTTTTAATGTAATGAACAGTCAAACGTTATACTTCAAACACAGCCAAGCAATGCTCTACTTCAAGACATAAGCATGAATTAGTATTCTGAAGCAAAGGTAATGTCACTGCCCATTTCTAACTTCCCTTTCCTCCTTTCAGAGAGCTGCAGATAAATGTGACAAATGCCAAGTATTTCTGTATGGAGGATTTTTCATGTATCATTGCAGCTCTACACCAAGTTGACATAGCACTAATGAAGGGGAACAATTTTATTTTAAAAAAATATTTTTAAAAAACTGACATACTTCAAACAGCCTCTAAGATCAAGCATTAGAGAACTTCATGAAAAGGCCTAAAAACACCTAATGTACAACTGCATACCTGAAACAATTACAGATGATCCTGGGTCAATAATTCCACTGTTTGGCCTCACACAGTATCGACGAGGCGCTGTGGTCTTCACTTTGAAGCATACTTTTCTATCTGACGGATTTCGTAATTTAAGATTTGTAGTTACTACATCTGTAAAGGGACCTGAAAAAAGGATTGGTTTTTTAATTATGCATGTATCTCTGGAAAATATATCTGCTTATACAGTACAAATTACTCTTAAAATATAACTTGATGGCAACAAATTTCTAAAAGCAGGTTAAGTCATACATCTGTTGTTACGCACATATGCTGTTAAATGCACAGCACGGTCTGTCACCTTAGTTATAATAATATACATTCAGCAATGAACAAATACCTCTTAAATAGTATGATAGACTCAAGCTGCTGGCGCAAAAAGTTCATATACACATATGCTAATTTTACCAAATCATTCTTAACATTTTAAGTACCTAGAAGGTAATGATCATATGCAAAAGTAATTTTGCTGGCATTTTCTTTAGGAATAGAAGTAACACATAATTTGGAACTCTGTCAAATGTTTAAAGAAAGAAACCACTATGATACTGAAGCATACTAACTGCTCCTGAGATTTCAACTTGTGTTGTGCTTCTGAGCTCCTGTAGACTTGACAGAAACAGATATCAACCTCATCTTTTAAACTCAAAATAGGCAAGAGAGATGATACTCTGTTTATGCATATACTCTAACTGATCCACAGAAAAGTTGTAGTTGCCATATTTACATATTCAATGCAGTGTATTCTCTAAACTGTGTTTATGGTAAACCATCAGGACAGGAATTGCCTCTAAGATTGGATGGGACAAGAGGCATAATTTCAATGTCAAGCTGCAAAAGCACGTCTTCCAACAGAGATCACCTCCATGTGACGCCACACAGAAACAGCACAAAAAGCAAGTAAAGTTCACAGTGTTCTAGGCTGTTTTAATCTCCCTTACACTTGTGTCATCTGAAAGCAAGACTGCACAGGCTCTAGAAGAATATAACTTAGAAAATGGAATTTCATATGAACATTAAATTTATTCAGTAATATTTCATGTGTACATCAACTTTTAAGAACCTTATTCTTTAAAAATTACACATTAAATTACGACAAAATAATTTTCATCAGCATTGAAAACATGACAACTACTTTTCCATTAAAAAAATACAAAGAAAGCAAACTTTAGATCAAACTGGATGAAAAATATACGTTATATGAACAAATGGTAAAGTACAACAAAACCATTAATTGCATGAGACGAAATCAATTCTTTTCTGAACACCTTATTCCACAGAGGTGTCTGGACTACTCTGAAGGAAATTGCATTAGCCACTGTCAAACATTACTACACTAGAGGAAGATTTATAAAACTACTTCACAGTTTCCTGCCTCTTGATGGCTCTTGCAGGATCCAGTTGCATTTACTTATTGAGTGAGATCCAAAAATAACTCCCATCATCCACACCACAAGATGAACTAAAACCCAGCAGCTGAATACTCCTGTAAGATTGGTGATACACTTAGAAAGACCAAACATTTATTTTTTTGAGCTACACAAACATTTTTGAGGAAGTTATTCTGGGAGTTTTACTAACAGCCACCTAAGCATTGTCTTTGCAGTGCCTAGTGGCATACAGCACCTTGAATCTGACTTTCAAAGGTGTGGGTTGCTTCTTATTTAATTGCAACTCTAGACAACCTGAGGACCTCTGCTTCTCAATCTTCTCAACTACTATTACTAAGGAAACTCTGCTCAAAGTAAAAAAAGGCTCAGCTCAGAGGCCGTTTCAACAGGCAGTCAAGAAAAGGAGCTACACTATTCAAAAATAGCTTATTTCAAGACAAAGAAGCAGTGAATTTAAAAACTGATAAACAGCTTTTTAAACTTTTTAAAAAAAGAAAAAGATGTTCTGTTTCTTTTGAGATGTGAAAGGTCCCCTCGTGTCTGCCTTCTCAAAGTGCATAATGAGATAGGATTCAACACACTCTTCAAATTATTCTGATATTTACTGTCAGTTCTAACACCACACAATTAAAAAAAAAAAGAAAAAATCTGCTTTTGTTCCACAGGTGCATGAACACAGTGACCTCCTTTGCATTTCCTGGATACTTCCCAAAAGAGAGCCTTTAGCTCGGGGCCATTTTTTAGGATCAGAGATTTCTTTCAGTGGACTGAAATCTTTTTCAAGGTCTAGAGCACCCTTCTGACAGCTTTACCTTTCACCTGCTTTCTAAAAGCTTTAAAGAAAAAAAAAGCTGTATAAAGCCTCTCGAGACTCACAACCATCAGATTTAATAAACAGCTGGTAACAATAACTGGTGCACAAAAGGAAAAGATGACTAAATTTCACTCTTCCTACAGAACTCAGCTATTTTGGTAGTTTAGTGGCATACTAACAGACAGCGCTGATCTAAGCATGGACAGGCAAGAGCAGACACAAGGATAGTAAATCAGAAAAAAATAGCTATTACCATTCAGAGGAGCTGCATGATCTAAATTAGCATGACATATCCTTCAAAAAAGAAACCATGCAACAGCAGAAGAGGATTCTGGAGTTCCCATTCACACAAACATAAATACTGCTACCCTTGGGGGAGTGGGGAAATAAAGTACAAGCTGGCACTAACAGCCTGAGTGCAAAAGCCTAAACCATGCTGGTTCCTTGAGAAAAAGAAGCGGGGGGGGAGGGAGAACCGGGAAGGAGAAATATTTGAGGCCATACCGCACAGACCACATCTAAACAAGGAAAAGAACAGGCAAAGATGGATACAGACATTCTGCACATGCACCAAGACAGACAAACGCATGCCAACTTCAACTCAGAAAACATACAGCTCTGCTAGGACAGCATTATAGTCTCAAAGATAACATCTCACTGCTTGCATGACACCCAGGCCAAAGCTGCTTTCTATTTGAGCACTTCAATCTCAGACAGGCTCATGTCTAACTGTATCCACCACACAAAATACCTCATAAGCACTCATCTACTGTTGTTTGCCCAATACTTCCATTGTAAACTGCTTAAGACTACCTTTTTATATTTGTACAACTTAAGACAATGGACTTCTGGATCTGCAACTAGGGTTTTCAGAAGCTGTGGTAATTTAACTAATAAAATCCTCAAGGTATACTGATGTAACTATGATGTCTAATAACAAGAGATCATTGCTTTATAAACCTGTCATTTCAATCTAACAACCTCTGGGAGTCAGAGCTACTTTAAAGGGGACAGGAGTTCAGAAACTCACTTAGTAGTGTAAATTCAAGACACCAATTACAGCATCTTCCTAGAATAAAAGTTGTGAGAGTGCCAGGTTATTCCAACTATTTTGAACTGATCAGTGACAATCCTGTCTTTCTGACTTACAAGGGCCTCAGAAAGGAATGACAGACACCTGCCTAATCACACTCAGAAATACTAGAGATCTCCAAAACCATTACGTACTCAATTTCTATTCTGGCAATCAGTGCAGCCACCGCAACATTAATGCCGTGGTTGCCTCTGGCAACTACACATCTCAGACTACAGCAACTAGTGGGCAGGAAGAAATGCCACAGATTCTGCAGAGCCAGTTTCCACTGCTGAAGCACAGTGCTAAGTTTCCCAGCTTGCCACAAGCTTCCCAGTTACACTGCAGAAAAAACAAAATACTATGCATTACTGTACAGGTAGGACCTGTACAGCGATCTTTTTGATCAATGGTGTAATTTTCTCTGCAAATTCAGGTCTCTCTCAGTTCCTCAGCTCCAAAAATCATCCTTCTACCGCCTGGGATGGTCAAACATAAGGGAAAAAATGATGACATGAATATGCCTATCTAGAACGGGAAGGAAGAGTTTAGACAAACCTCCTCAGCCTGTGTCACCCCTGAGAAAGGTGAGAGATCACTGACAGTATCTCTAGTTATTGGTAGTACAGAGCGAGTATAAAGAACTTCTGAGAAGCGGACAGATTTGCTGATCAAGAAGCTCCATTCAAAATTAGTAAGGCTGTCATAATGTACACACAGAGCCTGTCACGGAATATCACCTTTACCTAAATTGGGTAAGAATTTACCATTTCATTAAATTACATAAAATCTTTGATAATTAGAAGGCAGATAACTTGCAGAGCTGTATGAAAATGAGCAAGCATTATTAAACAAATTCAACAGCATTTTCTATGAAACAGCTTAAGTGTTAAGTATATTGTCCTCTTTGATTTAAGACATCGAACTGTAGCTGTTATAGAAGCTAATACCTAAGCTGACTCTGCCAGAAAGCACTCTATTTCTTGCAGAGAACTAAAGCGTATTTAAGCTGTAAACTGGCACAGTAAAATATATTCAGCCACATCTAAAAACGACGTAAGTACACATAAAAAAGTAAACAGACTGGCAAAAGGAATCCAAACTCCTTAAAATGTGTAAATTACAGTGTGAACTTAAAACATACAATCCCAATAGTTTGTGAAGTGGGATGGTGTTTCTTCACAACTGCTTCATCACCTTTGAAATTCCAAGAGCACTTGAAACATACAGAACACTTCAAAACATCTTTACCAAAACAAACTCAGGCAGGGTAGTTTTCTTTCAGTACACAATAAACTCAGGTTGGGCAGACAAAGAAAAATAATTTACTGCATTTGACATAATCCCTTCCTCTTGAAGTACCAAAACCATGACCATTCAAATACCTTCTTCAACTGGAAGAAAAATTCTGACTCTAATCACCTATGTTAAAATTATTCACAGCCTATGAATGGTTACATGTATTAATACTTCACCATTATAGAATCACAGAATAGAAAAAAACCTTTAAGATCATCAAGTCCAACTGTAAACCTAACATTGCCAAGTGCACCACTAAGCAATGTCCCTAAGCACCACATCTACACAGCTTTTAAATACCTCCAGGGCTGGGGACTCAACCCCCTCCCTCGGCAGCCTGTTCCAGTGCTTGACAACCCTTGTAGTGAAGAAATTTTTCTTAGTATCCAATCTAAACCTCCCCTGGCTCAACTTCAGACCATTTCCCCTCATCCTATCGCCCATTACCTGGGAGAAGAGACCAACATCCACCTCACTACAGCCTCCTTTCAGGTACTTGTAGAGGGCAATAAGGTCTCCCCTCAGCCTCCTCTTCTCCAGGCTTTAAACAACCCCAGTTCCCTCAGCCGCTCCTCATCAGACTTGTGCTCCAGACCCTTCACCAGCTTTGCTGCCCTTCACTGGACACGCTCCAGCACCTCAATGTCTTTTTTTGTAGTGAGGGGCCCAAAAGTGAACACAGTATTCAAGGGGCAGCCTCACCAGTGCCAAATACAGGGGGACAAATTAAGTCTGAATGATCAGGAATAACCAGTGGATGAAGGTGCAAGATTAGTAATAACCGTGGCTCTCAGGTAGATATCCATATATTAGAGCAATAATACAGAATCTTTCACTTCTTATTCTACCCTGGCACTTGAGAAATAGTTACTAGTTTTATCATCAGCCTGTATGTAAATGTTAGAATCCAAAACAGGCTTTATAAGAAAGCTGACACACCTCAATATCCACAGCTCCTGAAGGCTGATTCTAGGCTAGCACTGTTTACCATGGGTAACATCAGATTTTATCTGAGTTCCCAACAATGACATGCTGCCAGCCTCCATGCTGATGATATATCTGTCAGAGACTTTTCCTTCAAAAAAATGCTGAGACAATGCCCATTTTTTAATCCTAAAAGAGCTAATCTTCCTCTGTCAACAGGGCAAGCAGAGCCTACATATGGCTATCGAGCTTACTAGATAGAGGTGCTTGTGCACATGCTGGCATGCATGCTTTAATGGGGGCTGGTATAAGAGAAATAGAAATTTAAACCTTTTGCCTGCCATTCTGACAGAGAAAATACAGGAATACAATACAGTGGCATTTCAAAGCAGACAAACAATTTTTTTTTTTCCTTACATTTTCTTTCTGCATCAAAATTTCATATTCACCCCAGCTTGTTACTGGCATGCTGTTAGTAAAAATGTAAATAAGCAGTAATACAGTAAAAATGCAATAAGCATCTATCTCAAGGGTGAAGTACAGCCACAGATCATTACCATGAATTCTAGTACAGAGAACATTACCTACTTTATATATTAGATAAAATACAGACTAAAAGGAGATTGTCCTGCATTTAACGTTAAATATGGACAACAGTTTCTTTTGCCTCAACAACAACAAAAAACAGTTCTATTAATAAGATGTATAACATGGAATAACTTCATCCAAAGATATTAATGCTTGTATTTAGCTTAAATAGCAGTCTGAGTCCAGTTCAGTCATATATATTTATTCCTGATATTTTTCCTATTGAAAGAGTGCCATTGCTAAATAACTGTCATGTTACTAACATCAAAGGCATGTTTGTTACTTAAACTTAACCTCCACATTATTGTGAATTTCTTACTTGTAATTTAGCTTTATTTGGTTGCATTGTTACCTTTGCCAAATACACATTAAGAGCATACTAAAATTGGTAGCTCGTAATTCTACTAGGATAAAGTTTTAAGAATTTAATGATAAAGTATTATTCACCCCGAAGCACTCTCACCATTGAGATAACAAGAGCAGTAGAAATATTTTACTACTGCTAAACATGAACATTTAAACCAGCAAATTGTTCCCAAAGTCCTGAAATAACGAAGTAGTATGTACAGGCAATCTTTCAGTACAGATGAAATGTCAACAATTTAGTTCAGTAAGGGCAGTGTTATAAACCCTTCCTTCTGGAGCAACTATTCTCTTTACATGCATAAGGTAGGGTAACTAATTCATCTGATAATTACAGAGGCTCTTAGATTTCAAAGAATACTAGCAGATTTGAACAAGAGAACTAAAACAGTAACTTTTCCCTTTCTTTTTCCTTTCAAACTTGCTTTGTATTTTAACCTGTGATAGCTTACAAAAGGTTTCAGCGATGCTGAAAAACCCAGATCTGCTGTTTAAAATATTCAAATATTCAGCAGCTTAAAATATGCATGCATCCTCAAGTACGAAATTTCCATTGGATACACCTTTCTGATATGAATTGCAACATGGAAGATACTCTTCAAACTCTATAGCAGTAATCAGAATACTTGTAATCATCTCAGATGACAGCTGTAGTGGCACATAGAAAATCAATCTTTCCACAGAAGACCTGACCAAAAGCTGTTACCTAGCACTTTTCCCAGTGTGCTCCAAGAACTGGGTATCAGAGACCAGACTCACTATAGGGAATACCAGTGCTCTCCCGGTTTTCACTGGTTTCCTTGCAAGTAGTATCCCAACAGTGTACCAAAGTATCTTTAATTCAATTTCACACTTGTCCCAGTACTGACAAAAGCCCAGAAAGTTCTTTTTAAAAACAAACAAAACCATTTCACATGTTTGACTGTTAGATGGTGTCCAACCTCAGCACATAACACAGAGCCCGGTCTAAACAGGTTTACATGCCAGACATTAAAATTTCCTACAGACAGGTCTTGCTAATACTGGAGTACCTCCCAAAGACACGAACAGCTCACTTCAGTTTCAGGGTGACCTTCCATTCTCTGGAAGCACAGACTACAGCTCTGCATTTCCCAAATCTCTGAAAGCCAAGCACAGCATATTCTACAGTCACTCCAGAAAACAAACACCTGCTTTAAATAAAAGTTGCATTCAGTCTTAGAATGTAGTATGACATACCAGCTTCCAGGTTAAGTACATCACTAGGTACCACCATTGTCCTACCAAACTTTTCAAGAACACCTCATGACCTAGGAGAAACCTTGTAAAGAACACAAGAAACAAACCGTTTTGTAAGATGGTATCTGATGATTTTAAAACTATTTTTGCCCACAGCATTTTTAGAAGGTTGGTTCAGACTGACATGGTTCAGATTTGAAATTCAACTCATTTCTAATGATCTAAATACATTCACAGCCACTTGATGCCAATTCATTTTTGTACCAAGCCTACCCTTTAGCCTACATAGCTTTTCTTTTCCCCAGCGCTTACCTCTTCTGATATATTTATAGACAGCGATCAGATCCCCTTCCAGCCTTCATTTTGCTAAGATAAACAAGACAAGCTATTCGATACTTCACTTATGTTAATAACTTTTTCTTTGCACCATTCCCATTTGGGTTCATTTTCTCTGACTAGGTGCTGCCAGAGATGCATTCAGATAAAGCTTCATCAATGCCATAAACCTTGACATTAATACTTCCCTCACTACAAAACTACAGTCTCATATTTGCCCTGTTTCATGACTCGTCATACTCACAACAAACCTGTGATTAAGTACTAGTCTCCAGTTTTACTCCTTCAACACTTCCAACTGAGAAAACAGCAGTTCTATTATTAGCACACACCAAATGCACAGATTTTTTTGCATTCATCACATCTCCTAACTTTGCATTACCGATGAGCCCTACCAGCACAGTCCCACCCACACCAATGCCATTAATGAAGATACTAAACCAAGTTCAAACACAACACTGGTCTATCCTTTAGAAATGTCCTTATTAAGCCTCTAATAGCCCAACAGCTGTGCTGCAGTTTATTTTATAGCTTGTCCCTTCTCCACCTTATGTTTCTCCATTAAGTTCTTACACCTGCAACTTAATTATTAGTTTTGCAGATACCTCTGTATCAAATAATCAATATTCAGATCATCAAACATTCTCTTGGAAGATATGTCAAAACGTATGCAAGACAGGGAGCTAATTAGAGACAGCCAACATGGTTCCATCAAGCGCAAACTGTGCCTGACTAATCTAGTGGCCTTCTATGATAGAGTGACTGCATCAGTGGATAAGGGAAGAGCTATGGATGTCACCTACCTGGACTTCTATAAGGCCTTTGATACAGTCCCACCCAACATTCTTACCTCTAAATTGGAGAGATATGGGTTTGACAGATGGACCGTTAGATGGATAAGGAATTGGCTGGATGGCTGTGTCCAAAGAGTTTCAGTCAATGCCTCAATGTCCAAGTGGAAACCAGTAACAAGTGGTGTCCCTCAAGGAGCCATACTGGGACCAATACTCTTCAATATCTTCATCAACAACAGTGGGATTGAGTGCACCCTCATCACGTTTGCAGATGACACCAAGCTGAGTGGTGGTGTTGATTTGCTTGAGGGAAGGGAAGCCATCCAGAAGGACCTTAACAGGCTTGAAGGGTGAGCCCATGCAAACCTCATGAGCTTCAACAAGGCCAAGTCCAAGGTCCTGCACCAGGATTAGGGCAATCCTCACTATCAATACAGACTGGGGGATGAATAGATTGAGAGCAGCCCTGCAGAGAAGGACCCGGGGGTACCGGTAGATGAAAAACTGAACACAAGCCAGCAATGTGCGCTTGCAGCCCAGAAAGCCAACTGTATTCTGAGCTGCATAAATAGAAGCATGGCCAGCAGGTCAAGGGAGGCGATTTTGCCCCGCTACCCACTCTCATGAAACCACACTTGGGAGTACTGCATCCAGCTCTGGGACCCCCAGTACAAAATAGACATGGAACTGTTAGAGTGGGGGCCGGAGGACAGCCACAAAAATGGTCAGAGGCTGGAACACCTCTCCTGTGAAGAAAGGCCAAGACAGTTGGCGTTGTTCAGGCTAGAGAAGAGAAGGCTCTGGGGAGACCTTATTGTGGCCTTCAAGACATGAAGGGGGCTTATAAAATGGAGAAAGACCCTTTACCAAGGCCCATAGCAACAGGACAAGGGGCAATGGAGTTAAACTGAAAGAGAATAGATTTAGATTGGACATAAGGAAGAATTTTTTTTATGATGAGTGTGGTGAGACACTGGGACAGGTTGCCCAGAGAAGTTGTGGATGTCCCATCCCTGGAAGTGTTCAAAGTCAGGATGGACAGGGCTTTGAGCAATTTGATCTAGTGAAAGACATCCCTGCTGATAGGAAGGGAGTTGAACTAGGTGATCTTTAAAGGTTCCTTCCAATGCAAACCATTCTATGGTTCTATGAAATAATGTAATGACATCCAGTAAACCCAGTGGTAAGATCAGATTTTGTTTAGGGGATGCACACAGAAGAGATGAAAAAAAGAGACACAGACAGAGAGAGAAGGAAGTCTCAGATCAGACTGGCACATTCTACCCAGGACACTCACGCTGCATTTTATTCCACATTCCATTTACCTCCATGTTTTTAATTATTCTTTCCTCTAAGGCTTTGCATCCTATCAAGGTCAGACCTATTCAAGCACTGAAGTGTCAAATTAAGAATTACTCCAAGTGAGACTACATTTTGAGAAACACAGGAAGGAAAAATTCTGATGTGACTATCTTACAAAAACAATTGTTTGCCTGAATTTTAAGTTTTCTTTTTCTTTTCTTCCTTATTCATGTTATTAAAAACCAAACACCTGAAGTTCTACACCAGGACAATATTGAGCAAACTATCTTAAATCTCAAGACCTTGTTCACATGAAAATAAAATTAAAATATTTATATTAATTTACATAACCATGTATTTCTAAACACTTTCATTCATGAAATATGGCATCTATATTGCCAAATAATTTCCAATGCAATGAAATAACTGTATACAATACAAAAAAAAAACCTAAAAGGCAAGAGAAGCTAAAGAGGCCGCTATGCACCAGATAAAGTTATATTACCTTAAGGAAAACAAAGTTACTAAAATTCTAACTTGTGTTTCTGCATTTTTATTTTCAATAATATCACATCAGAAATTATCTTAGTAACTTTGCTGATTTTTTTTTTTTAAGAAATTAGCTTATACACACTTATCTGGCTCATCTGACAATAAAAGCCTTGTAGTTTGACAACTTTCACACTGAAAAATGTAATACTTATCTAATTAGTCAGTGATTTTTTTTTCCCCCCGATTTCTACACAGCAACTTCTCTCCAGCAGCCTTTTCCAGCTTGAATTTATGGCTGCAAGCTGAGCATGTAGTAACCCTTTAATGACTGATGGTCACAAAGACCTGGTTAATAAACATCTCCTAAAGACCAAGTTGGTCAGAAAGTAAAACATATTCACGAATTGCAGTCAAGCCAAACCAGGAACAATTTATAATACCACAATGGACAGTTGGCGCACTAAATATTCAGACCTATTAACCGATACTTAAAACAGCTCCTCTTGTTCATGGTAAGTTTCTACTTTTCAACTTGGCCTTGAACAATGGTACAGTGTTCATGTGTAATACAGTATTTTTTTTACAATATTAATAATGATGTATTACAGTGATCTACATTTGCTTAGGCTATCAACAAGCAGAATGAGTAGGCACATTATACTAATTACAATGTAAAGGTGAAACTTTTATACCAATGATTATACTAGAAATACAAGACGGTGAGATTTAGGTATTGTTTCCCTCTTTAGTGAAGATGCAATACTAAGTAAAACAGTCCTAGAAATTGCAGGTAAAGGACAAAACTTCTAAGTCTTCACTGCTGCATACCTCTAGCATCACAGGAAAATCTTCCATTATTGAATCTTAAAACAAATGGCAAAGCAGATCTGCCAGAATATAACCTAACACCTATAATACACCTGACTTCACAAATCAATACAACTTCTTTTTATTAGTCAGTTTTAAATGCAGTCTAACACCGTGGTAGAGACATATGAATTAACATAATATCACCTCATAAGCAACACCCAGTAAAAAAAAAAAATAATCTTCCTTTCTCTTCCTCAACAGATTCCCACCAATCATTTTGTATCTCAATTTTCATTATTACCTATCATTAAAAAAAAAAATTTAAAATACTAATAAAAATTACATTTGAGCCAGGAAACAATGGATAGAAGTACAGATATATAGGAAGAGTAAACAATTCCAGGAATCCTTCTTGGATTTTAAAAAAAAAAAAAAAAAAAGTAGTGAAATACTACTTGTTGAATACTGAGTCATTCTATGGGATGTTCAATCTTTGTCACTACACAATACTCAGCCAGCAATAATATTAACTTAAATGGAATCATTTCAAAGAATCAAAGAGCCACAACTGTATTAGTAATCACAACCAGTTTTTCCCCTCTGCACTCCCATTGTTTAGTTTCAAAAATGTTCTTGGATGAAGATATGAGAAAATTGACATCCCAATCGCCTTTTTTTTAACCTATCTTAGAAAGCTGGGACATCACAAATTTGCTGGTACTTTGAATAGAGCGACAACAGGCATAAAATTTGACATAATCAAGACACACACAAATAAGGCAGCAAGATCACATTTGAGGACTTCAAACCCTGCCTACACTGGGCCAATTATGGCAACAGACCTCGAGGGCAGGGGATGGATTTAACGTTGAGCTATTTTTACCTTTAAATTCCACCTTCTCGATTTGCAGCAACACAGAGCCTGTGGTGTTCAATGTTACCGACAGCAGCGTAATGATTACAAAATAATCTACAGCAATATTTTTATATTATTTAGATCTCTATTTCAGAGTGAGACGTCATACTTAGACAAAGTGCTCTCTACCTCACCTGGAAAGTCATTTGAACATATACCAGCTGATAGCTGATTTTATACACTAACAATCCTCAATTATGAATCAGATTAATAATCAGAAATTAAACATCATCTGTTATACTGATCTCTCCCAGTAACTCAAACCAGCAAAGGGAAAATTTATTGCACACAGACATGCTCAGAAGTTGATTTTAGTCTGCTTACTTGCTGACTTATTTCTAGCCTTGAGGTAATAACAAAAAAAAAAAAAGCGTGCCTCATTATTTTGAGATGTTTACAAAGGTAACGTAAATGGATTTCACACACTTGTAAGCAAGAACTTCAATAACGGATATAAATTTAGAATATGCAGACATTATAAAAATGTCTGACTATTGCTAGTGAGACACCTCTGGATCACATGAAATTCAAATTCTGAACGCTGTCTACTAATCTTCCACGGCTCATCAAATCAACTAGTGTTGATTTTCAATTAGGTGTTGCAGAAGCAAGTCTTATGACTGATTTAAATATTTGGCATTCCTTAAGAAAGGACCATCATCCAAGACCAACTTAAATATACATTACTTACAATTGCAAAACTGGCTTCTTTGACTTAAGGAAGACCGAGTTTCCATAAAAACGCTAGAAATCTTTGAACTGAAAACATTAAGTGCTGCTATTTAACTACACAGCTGTTTAAAAAAAAATTTTTTTTAAAAAGTGTTTATTCACAAGGAACAAATTCCAGATTACCATAATCTTCACTAAACTAGAGCTACAGACAGTGATTATATGCATGAGTCACATGAAAAAGACCCCAATAAGAAGCAGATGATGTTCCACCTTCCAAATTAGTTGCTTTTAAGTGTCTCATGTTTTAATTCTTCCTCTCCAGTCCTAAACAAACCCAAACAACTTCAGATTTGAGAAGCTAAACAAAATACATTAGGCTAAAATACAGAAGAAAGCTAAACTACAAGAGTAATATGGCTGAAGACCTGGATACAAGAACCCCGAGGCAAATCCTCAGTGCTCTATGTAGAGTTTATGAAAGCGATATTACTCAGTGTATCAACTGCCTCTTAGTTTCATCACTTTTAAGTACAATTTTCCCCTTGTCACATTTGCACAATACTCTGAAAAGTACTTATTTGTTTTGTGGTTTTCCTTAGGTACTCCTGATGAATCCAAAGAAACCTAGCTATCACAGAAGCAGAGGGAATTAACCATGACCCAAAATGCTATTAACGACTGAAATTTCTAGGAATGTAAAATACTACAAAACCAAGATTCTGATCTTTTGATCACCAAGGGAAATATGTAATGTGTTAGCCATCATGCGACATGTTCTTTAGACCTCCCCCCGAATTTTGTGGAATAAAATTCAGGATGAATGTATTATAGACCTTATTTTTGCTGATTGAGTAAAGTAGATTAAAAAAAAACAAACACCACGACAGTTTCATCAGGAAATGATGAATGTAAAGCCTTGTCAACAACTCCTTAAGATAAGTTCTATGTACTTTTCAATTTAAATCGTCGTTTGCATAGGGGCACACTAACACATTTCACTGTTACCCTAAAGGTCAGCAAATCCATTTTAAGTTCCTGAGGCCAGAAAACCAACAAAATTATTTGTCCCGTTCAGATGCTTAGACTTAAACTGATCTCTGTAACATACACATCAACAGTATTAAGTCAATAATAATAATAATAATAATAATGGAGAATTGTCCCAATAAAATAACTTTGAATAACCAGCTGCACTGAAAAAATATATACTTTTTTTTAAAACAAAGTTGTCAAAAACACTAAGTTACACTTATTCCGAGTCATACATTCTCTTACTAACCAACTACTTTTTAAAAGATAACACACTGAATTCCCTTCTGCTAATACTGTATTCTTCAATGCAGTACTTTAGAACTCAATTAGTTTGTGGCCCACAAACCTTTTTAAACACCTCACAATAATAAGCAGTTAGAAAATATTTATTGAGAGTGCACTCGATGCTCTCTCAATAGATTGCTCTTTCTATAGTATATTATTGAAATAATATAGTAATAGAGAGTGCTTTCCATGGAGTATTAAGACTGCAGTCTCATTACACTTCTGATTTTGTTTTTGCTTAGCCTGCTCTACAGAAATTTTCCTAATATATGCATTAGCCTGAAACCAAAGTTTATGCCTAAAGAATACACATTTCACGCTCTAAGTACATAAACACACAGCACAATAAACATCACTGACTGACAATGGCTTCATGAAGACAGAATTTCTAATCTGGTATTTATTCTATATTCCCTGTATCAACACTTTTTTCATATCACATAAATACGGCTTACTTGCAGCTTGAAGACAGCTCAACACTTGAAAGCTTCAAATTAGATACAGTAGCTTTTTAATTAAAAAATAAAAAAAAATCATGTGTTTTCCTCCAAACTGTTTGTGCAATAAGAATACAGTGTATTGAAATCTGAGTGGAAACAGACCTGGCAGCATTTTAACAACCCAAGACAGAACCCGCTATGGTTTTGACTCTGGCTATGAATGTGCAACTTAAAAAATTAAAAACTGAAGCTATCAAGAAATTAATATGTGTGATCAGACAGATTTTGGGTTTTAACTGATTTGATGGATCAGTAAAACAAGTACAGTTTGTTAAAAATCTCTTCAATAAACCAGACTTAAGCTTTATTTCCAAAAGCCAGGCCAGCCAAAGGTATTTTGGAGGAATACAGTGTGCTTCTCTAATATAAACATTAATCTGTTCTAATTGTCCATTTAAAGATTTTTACAACTTCATAAATTCCACTCCGTCCCACTAAAACAATGAAAAAAAAAAAGTCTACTAAAAATGGAAAATAAAATAGAAACATTTATAGGATTAGGCAAGTGCATGTGCTGACACTAGTCACAAAATTTAAAACTTAAGTTCAGGTAACATTTACAGTTTTAAAAAAAAAAAATCTAATGTTGCTGATTCTAAATCTGAAACGTTCTGAGATTTCTTTTAAAAAAAAAATCTAATATTGCTGATTCTAAATCTGAAACGTTCTGAGATTTTCTCAATGTCCCTTATGGGTATAAAATATAATCACGGGATACTACTGAAAACTACCCATTCTATCAAGCTTTTCTCTATGCCCTTACCTTTCAAGATCACTAATCTCTGGAAGAGCCTTCCTTTTCACAACTATCTAATTTATTAGGAGCGAAAAATCCCCACATGATCACAGCACTAACTGGGACCTGTTTTGACAGAAGTATGTCATGCCGGGTCAGCAGGCAATACCCAATACATGGAAACTTCCGAAATGCACGCATTGCTTTCCCTCATTCCCAAGAAAGGAGCGAGCTGCCTGTTTAGGTACGGAGAACCTGCCTCAAACATGACAACTTGGGGGAAAGGGCGGGGAGTCGTTTGCCGGGCCAGGCTGCATCGGGGGAGAGGGTGCGAGTGCCTCCGCATCGCCTGCTCGCACACCCCTAGAGTGAT
>NW_009260770.1:3540059-3583176 GCF_000687185.1 Egretta garzetta
GTGGGCCCAGGCCACTCACGGGTGAGGTTTGAGGCGTCGGAGCCAGCTCCCGACTGCTATCAGCCACCCGCGTCGGGACGGCAGCAGCCCGGCCTAAAAGCAGCTCTATCAGCCTGCCAGGCAGCACCTGGGTGCTGAGGCTGGGGGGCCTGGCTCTCAAACAGGCCGGGAAAATGGCCAAAAACTCTCCTCGAGAAGGAAAGTTGTCATTAGGTGAAGGCTTAGCAGTATTAACAGGGAGCCAACGCTGAGAGAGATGGAGGTCTTGCAAAACCTGAATAAGAGCCATTATTTATTAGTAGGCAGGAGCACGGGGTATTTGCTGTTCTTCTCACTTGCGCTTTTTGTCAGACACAGTAGGCCTTTTCATTAATACCATACTTTCAAGTGGATGGTGCACCTTGGGCTGCTTGAATACACCAGTGACAACCAAACAAGAAAAAACAGATAGACTGCCAAATCCATCTGAACCCTGATGATTCCTATGTCCTAAATCTACTTCTGAAGAATGTGTCTGTAAGATATTTAAGTTTGTATTCATGAGAGGTTGGAGTATAGGTGATGGAAATGAAGTCAGAAGGATTAACACATTTATTTTTCCTCTCTTGCAATCTGGTGTAGGTATGCTAAGAACATGTATAGGGACATAATAACCCATTTGAAAAATATGCCCTGATAATAAATACGTTGAAATGACTTAAATGCTTTACCTTCAAAATTGGCTCATCATGGTAAGACTTGTGGGTCCCATGATTTCTTTGGCGAACGCCTTTACCTCAGCGCCAGCCACAAACTAAGGGTTTTGAGGCCATTTGGCCCCTCTGAGTAATTTAGACTCAGGCTCTGCTTTGGCTCCAGCAGAGCCTTCACTCTACAATTCAACTGCCTGCCTTTCCTCCAGGCCTTGACACCATCACGCCAGCCTACTTCGGCACTTTTCTCCACATCGCTCTTGCTGACAGCAAATACCCGCCTGGCTTTTAATGTCATCAATGACTGAAGAACAAGTAAGTGAGAAGTGCTGTAGGAAAGCACTGCAGAGCAGTTTTACCCGATTGGAATTGGCTCCAATAAGTGGAGTTACATGGCTTATATGTGAAAATGTTGCTAGAGGTCCGCAACTATTCTGGCTGCAGTTTTCCTGCTACAGACTTACTTTATGATGCACATAGAACAGGATCTTAAATTACATCCTTTGTTTACAGTGCAACATTTAAAGTTATTGTCTGGTGGTCTGCTGGGCTTTGTTAGCAAAACCAATGTTCCACTCTGTTTATGCATTCTTACCCTTGGGATCTGGAAGATAAAGTGTAAGACAGAGGGCTTTCTTCTGTCCTACCGTATTTTTTTCTTCTGTTAACGTGGACACTTAGTCCATTACCTCCACTCTTCCCCTGTTGCTTTTCATGAGTCCACCAAAGATTAAGCCACAGTGTACACTTCTCAGAAATGATAATTCAGCTCCAGAATTACCTGGTGATTATGTACCAGAAGAACTTCTAGGTCTTGACTTGCGAAGAATCAAGACATGGGGAACTGTTGCAAAATACTAAATGTCACAAAAGATTCTGTCTTTTCTCCTTTTAACGGGGTTAAAAAATAACAGTAAAGAATACAAATTCAAAAGAAGCTTCCTCTATGCAGATTTAGAAGACAGAAATACTTCTGTTCTCTAATTCTTTTATACATGTATCTGAGTATATCTGAGGCAAATCAGAAGTTAGGATCCTTCCTTAATATGGCAACAGGTCTTACAGGTTTTCCCATGAGTGGTTTTCGGTGCAAACACCTTGTTAGGCATGGCTGCCCGACAAATAAGCCTGACATCAGGGGATGCACGTGGGCAGGGGGAGGACGACTGGGTCAATCCTTACCGAGAGGCAGTGAATGAAGACAGGGCACAGCCTCAAGTACCTGTGGCTCGAAGAGGGAGCACCAAGCATCACCGAGGCTGGAGGGGACCCTGGGGCGGGGGGGCGTAGTTCAATTTCCCACTCCAAGTGGGGTCAAAACCGAATTCAAGCCAGGGCTCTCAGAGCTTTGTCCTGTGGGGTCATGAAAACCTCAGAGGACAGAGATTTCACAGCTTCCCTGGGGCAGCCCGGCTCAGTGCTCGCCTGCCCAGCTTCAGTCTGCTCGTTTTGTCTTACAGTAATGTTAGCACATAAACAGTGAGTGGGTGGATTAATGGTAATTATGTATGAACATGTTTTTTTAATGCAGTCTTTGTTGTTGTCTGAACACATTGAGAACCTTAATAATGCATTAATCTGTTTTGTTGCGTTTAGTATCATTTCTGATCTAATGCTTTTATTTCATCCAGACTGATGTAATTTTTTATATTAAACAACACCTGTGCTGTTGATCATCCATATCTGGCAACCTTCTCCCACCATCTGATTCATTTCGTTTTAACACCTCATAGCGCAGTTCAGGAATGAAATCTCCAATCTCTTGCAGTCAGCAGAAATCCTCTCACTGCTTTCGGTGAGATCATGACGTCATTCCAGAAGTGTCATCACTGTATTCATCACCACTTGCAAAAGGATAACATTTGCTTAATCTGAGGTCAACATTTGTCCTGTGTGTTTGTAGATCTTAATGTTTTTCACACTGTGAATTCAGTATCGTCGTTATCTCAGTTTGGAGATGGCCTGACATTTTTCGGAACTCTTTGCTATTAAATATTAAGTAAGCTCTCTCTATACCTGAGAAGTAGCAGAGTAGATTCAGTTTTTCCACTGATTATTATGTGGGCAGTTTATTCAGTCCCACAAATTCTGAACTTGAAAGTATCTTGCAATAAAGCAATATCACAACCTTCTCTGCAATTTCTTGGTGTTATTAAGGCTGTCAGAAAAAGCATCCAAGTGCCACGTTACTTGTCATGTTAATGGGAAAATTCTAGATCTCACTCAGTGAAGTATCTATCATCTCATGTGTCCTGCACTGCCAAGTCAGTGAATATTGCAAAACCCAAAGGTATAAAGGTAAGAGTATGTTTTAATTTCTCTTTAAGGAAATTCCTGGCCTTTCGGTGATGGAGTTTATCTTCTGAAGTACAAAACTGTTCATACAGCAGGCTCTAGTCATCCTTTACTTGACTGCTTATGAGTTCCATATATAATTTTAGGCCCACTTATTTTGTAAATCAAGCTAAAATTGCAGTCTTATTGTTGAAGATTTATGGCATTATGCAAATGTTGCCACAGACTGGAAAAGTAGATCTTAGTTGAATATCTTCACATTTGTTCAACTACAGTGTATTTCTTTACCTAGTCACTGTTATAAAACCATATAATGCCATTGAATATTCAAGTAGAGAGAAGCTAGTAACATATAATGACATTCTGATAAATAGCTATAGTGTAAAATTTTGTGTACTTTTCATATTTTCAACCCAATTCTGTTGTGCTGAATACAAAAATGCCCTACACCATTAGCTGATGTAGGAACAAGGCAAAAATTGTGTCTTGTCTTTGTGGTTTAAAGCAGCATGTAAAGAACTGAATGATTCCTGAGCCCATTTCAAATGTGCTAAAAGCCATTAGTCCTTTCATAGAGGACGAAGCTATTAAGGAATTGGATTTTTGAATACCGTTTTCAAGAATTGGTTCTCACAGTTCATATACATTCACAAGGGCTGTAATGAGACAATTCAATATACAAAATATGGAACGTGTATGTGTTGGTTGTTTGCTTGTGTGGCATTTCTAAATATGCACAAACGCTTTACTAAAAAGTAGCCAAAAATCAAGTAAGCATAGCTAAGTATACAAACTTAAGTACGTAGTTGAAACTTACCACCAGAAGAAAAAAACTCTCCTTAAATAATGGTCTTAGCCTGAGAAGTAATTCTGCAGGAACAGCGTGATGATGCATGTGGTCACTGCATCTCTTTTCCAATCTGATATCCTTGCAAATAACATCATGGTCCTTCACAGCCTTAGTTTGGAGAACTCATCTGGCAACAGGGATTCCATTTTCCCCTTTTGTTTGCCCTGTCAATACCCATCGCAGCTCCACCATGCTAATTCTGCCCTCAGCACCTCCTGAGGGGACCCAGGAAGCCCTCAGTTTATATTTTCACATTACACCTAGGTTCAGTTCTAACGGGTCACAAGAGAAATCGGAGCAACTGAGGTCACATCAATGTGTGAAGGAGAAGCACTGTACTGAGCCTGTGCATGACACGTGAGGGGCTTTCCCTCTACTAAGCGCTGATAAAAAGACATGCTCTGAAGTGCTGTGTCCCATTTTGGGCACTGTCCTTCAGGAAAGATGTGGGATAATCGAAGGGAGTCCAGAAGAGAGGACCTGTAATGACGGAGGTCCAGAAAAACAGACAAATTGAAACATGAGAACAGGTTGAAAAACTGAGGTTGACAAGAAGGAAGACAAGATGGACTCAGGTATTTGGTCATAGTGTTCGGACACATTAAACGCTATTGCAAAGAGAAAGCAAATAGTCTGCTCTCGCTTTATTTTAATAGGACAGGAAGTAATGGGTGTAGATTGGAGCAGAATTGATTTAGAACAGATATGAAAAACTTTTTAAGAGTAAGGATAATTAACAAAAAGGATTGCCTGGAAGCACAATCCATGGAGTCCCAGTCACTGACCTTTAAGAACAGGCTAGACATCTGTTGGGAGATATAAATTTAGCTGATCCTGCCTTGAGATGTGACCTCTGAAGTCCTTTCCAGCCCTATGAGTCTATCATTGTGTAAATTCCAGCATGCTCAAAGATTAAACTGATCATCCACAGTGGAAATGTCCATTCCCCACAGTCTGAACTACAGTCCATTAAAATCAGGGGGAATTTTTCCAGTGACTTTAATAAGCCTTGGATCAGGCCCCAATTGAGTGTGTAATTTGGAGCTGCGTATGGAATTTGGTCCATAATTCCGTTAATGGTATTTGCAAATGAGAAGAATCCAACTCCTTTTCCCAGGGCACATTAGTTTGCAATGGTTACAAGAGAAAGTAAACACACGCTGAAGAAGCAGTGCTAGATTTTTCTTACAAAATTGAGTAGAATTGGCTGAAGACAGACACAAGGAGAAGACGTCTGGGGAAAAATTAGCAACTTTTCTCAAGGAAGAACGTTTTAGACAACTATTTTTTACATCAATTAAGCAGGGCCAGACAGAAAGAGACAGCAAAAACTATGTTAACAACACTTTAAAAATAAATAGGTATCACAAACATGAGAATGAAATGTTTGTCTCTGCTGAAAGATCAAATTAGCTCAGCGCCTGAAAATGGGCAGAGCAAAAGAAGGGGAGACATGGAGAAAATCAGGCTGTCAGTGGATTCAGTTGGTTGCATAGTGACTGACGAGGAAAGGTCCATTCCCTTGCAGTCTGTTACCAAATAACATAAAGATTTCCCTCCACTCTGAATGATCAATTAAATCGCCAGCCAGCTAAAGCTCTGCCTCTGCAGTTGCGCATTTTTATGCGATCCAGAGGAATACTAATGTGCACAAAGTTAAGAGTTTGCGGATTTGCAAAATCACAGCTCCTGTGGGCACCCGCAGCCACTCTGCTTTCATGGGTTGCACACATCCCCTGGAAATTCTTTCTCTGTTACCCTTGTGCCATGGCAGGAAACAGGCAAGTGCTCGAAATGCTCCTCTAACAGATGCAGGAAGCTAAGGTTACTAATATGCAGCTAATACACATGTGAAAGATCTTTGCTCTTGATTAATTCATCATCTCTAGGAGTAAAGACATAAGGTTTCTAGAATCATCTCCCCACTCCCGTTTGTTTGGTGCAGACCTTTTTCTGTGTCTCACTCTACCTGAGAGATCATTTATGAAATATTTATTTACTTTGCATTCGGGGAAGAAAAAAAGTCTGCATGATATTATTGATGGAATCTTTGCCTGCCAAACACTGAATTATTTACAGCTTAATTGTACAAATGATACCCACGAGGACCTGTTAGATTGCAATACGCAATTGATACACTGCGCAAAACCCAGGACATGGCTTTGAGACTTTGTTCTGGTACTTCAGCAGGTCACCTTAAAACAGGTATGAACACTTTGCAGAGGCAAAGCTGGAACACCTGACAGCATTTTTGAAGTTGCAAGGGGTAAAAAGGCCTGCAGAAAGCCCCATGTAGCACAAGATGCTCTGACCTGGATTGCCCCACGTGGGACCTTTCTACTCCCAACTCACGTGTGCCCATCGGCCAGTGATCTGTCACGCTGTGCACAGCTCCCTGATGTTTCCCTTCCCTGGGGGTGACCTGGTCCCTCCTGCCCTCCAGCAGGTCCCACCTACACTATGGGCACTGCAACCCCGTGCCCGGCTCTCCACCTACAACCATGAATATTCACCATTTTCCTCCCCCAACACCAAGCGCTCGCAGGGAAGGTTAGGAGAGTGCACCCACTCACCCATTACTTTGGTCCTGTGCCTACATAGCTGTTGCAGAGAAATACACGAACAGATGTTTCACTGTTAAATTCATAAAGTTAAATGCTTGTAAATATTTTGCAAGCATACCTTTTAATACAGACTTTAACTGTGGTATCATTATTTTAATTCCACAGGTTTCCTGGCTTCAATTCTGCTTTTCAGAGAGTGCATTGAGACTCTTCTGCTCCCACTCCATCACCCCAAAACTAATTCTGTCCTATTTTGCTGTTTGGTTTTTTTCCCCTTCCCTCTCTCCTAATCCACATTGCTCCTGCCCCTCTCTTCCACTGGCTAGCAGACCAACAGGCCAGCAAGCTTTCTCTCCTTTCATCTTCAAATGAGGCAGGTGGTTTTTCTCCTCCTTTGTCCCTAATATAAGAAAAAGCAATTTAATAGAAATTAATAGCAATTTAATAGAAAAACAAGAGTCAGCCACTTCAAACCTGGAATGTGATTTTTTCCTGTCCCTGGCCATTCCTTGCATTTTTTCCTTCCCCAAGTAAGGCAAATAATAGAAATTAAGAAAATGGGAATCTATAGTGGATCAGAGAGTACTTTCTATTAATTCACCACCCTCCCTCTCTGGGCCAGCACCAGAGGCTTCAGAGGGTCCCACCACAGACAGACAGGGAATAGTATCTCTTCCACATTGAGACTCATCCTATTGCAAAGTTATCAGCAAAGAGTTTATGTTTTCTTCCAGGTCACTGATAAAGACATTGAACTGCGTGAGCTCCTTTGAAGCTGTGAAATAACCCATTAGAAGAGAGGAGAAACATGCTGATGTAGCTGCTAATTGGTTTGCAGAGCATTTGATACAGGTAAATTGATTTTGTATAGTACTGGGGTTTTTTTTACCAGATTGCTATGCAGGGCTACATCAAATGACTTAAAGTAATCCATGTGTATTAGGTCAACACATCTACCATGAGCAACTGCATTTTAGTCTCGTCTTGTTGCTTGAATGCACCTATTTTCTATTAAAAATATATTGATTAACTTTACATAAGCTACTACCTATGAATTAATTTCTATTTGTTTCCCATATCTGTCTTTATTAGTATTTTGCCCAGAGTCTATGTAACGCTTGTAATTATCTGAACCCATCACATTATTCTTCACAGTGTGCCACATTCACTTTTTACCACTCATCTGAGATTTCCCCTGTGCACCAATATTTGTTCAAAATGAATATGAATGGCTCCAAGAGTATCTCCACCAATTTTTGTCATACTCTTGGGAGCATTCAACCCTGAAGATTTAAATGTGTTTTGCTTTCACTGATGAACATTCTCTCACACTTACAGTGAAAGGGGGAGAATTCCATAAGACTTCATTATTATAACAGAAAAAAAAATCAGCTTTTCAAAGTAGCTTAGTAAAAACTGTTCTTTCTTATCCAGAAACTAGTCCCCAAGTGGATTCAGTTTCACTCACATCAAAGGCAAAAAAGAAATTGTTGCACTTTGCTCATTAGCTATTCAGGGACAATACGATTGTGACAGAAACAGGATTTTGGCTTATGCATCAGTAACAGAACTTTTAAGCAAGTTAAAATATTGGATATTCAATCTTCGGGATAGCTAAGCCAAAAAAGATAACTCTTTAAGCAATTTTCACATTCTAGGTTGAGTGTTCAAGTCTGGCATGTAATCTTCAGCATATCTTGGGAGGCTTGATCTGGATACCTTTGATGGACAGCAAAGCAAGGAACTGCATCATTTCATTTCTACTTAGTCACATTTTTAAATCTGAAAATTAGGCTCTTCCTTAAAAACTGTCATGCATTTGGGAAAGCTTATGTGTTCCAGTGACATCACACATGATATTTCTTCACAATTTTTTTCCTTTGCATTTATTGAAAAGTGAAATGAGGTTTTAAGTCTTATGCTTGCCTCTTAGGGGGTGAACTGGATAGAGATTTCTGAATGACTCATTTGGGCCACTGACTCAATACTAACAAATTTCAGTAACAACTCGTTATAAAAGACTGGACAGGATGGGAGGGCTTCTGGCCACATTATGACTGATCCAATTTCTGATTGTTTCAGCCTGGATAAGATAGATGGATTCATTCTTAAATGCAAGCAGAAGTAATTTGCTTGATGGGGTGACCGTAGTAACATCTATCAATTATCTGACTACTTTTCTAGAAACTAGAATGGTAGAGTTTACCCCAGATGAGCTTAAGCAGATTTTTGCACATTTTCAGTTTTCACTGTCTTTTTGTCTTTGTGTGAGTTGAGTAGCTAATAAAACTTAACACTTTCCTTCATTGTGTCATCAGCAGATACCAGGTGACATCATAAGGAAATGAAATATTTGCAGTTCCCTCACAGGAAAACTTAGAAACACACAAAACCACCCATGAAGCCTGCTCTTGTATGAGGCAATACAGAGGTCAGTTCTGATGAACTTTTTTTTGCCATGGAGGCCTGACAGTGTGGTAATTCAACGTACAGCAAGGCAACATCAAGCCCCAAGGCCTCAAAGCCCTGACCCAAAATTGCTCTTAGTCAGTGACCTCATAGAAAGATGGCAGTTGAAGAGAGGATGAATACCTAAGCTGGGAGACATTTACCCTGGTGGCAGAAGGGAGACAATTTATACTCCATCATAATCAGTCAAAATCTCACTCTCCATAGACCAGCTCTGAGTACTAAAGATGAAGGTAAATGTCAACTGTGACATTATAGTAACAGTGCTGTTTAAAATTGCAGAGGACTCTGAAATTTGACAGAGAATCTTCCTATCACCTCATCACACGCTTTCTATGACATGGTTGTGTATAAAATCAGATAGGCCACCTAGTTCAAAACACGGCTTGCTTACATTTTCAGCATGACCTGAAGATACCAAAAGAAAATCACAAGTTTCTGAACTCTAATTTCTTGCCTGTGGTTGACTGGTTTAAAATACACATTGGAATTATCTAACATCGAGGATTTCGTTACGCCTCCAAGCTCCCACTAACTGGAAGGAAAGTTTCCAATGCTGATTGAAAATGGCAGGGAACACAACATCTTTCCTCAAACATCTCAGGAAATGGGGACCTCTCATGGGAATTCTGGCACCATTCCACAAAAAAAGCTAGCTTTCTCTAAAAGCAGACCTGTCAGAAGGCAGCCTCAACACCTTCAGACTCTCCTGCGCTACCAGAGACATGGGCTGAGTCATCTTGCCAAATAGGTAAGTAACCACTTTCCCAGAGCTTTGAAACGCGTAGCTCCCAGACATCCTCACCTCGCTGTCACTGATGTGATGTGGAACAGGCTTCTCAGACAGAGGCTCTCCTAATCTGGTAGTTGCTTCAGGCCCTGTAATTTTTTTAAGTGTCTCTATCACACAAGGAAGGGTGCAATTTTCTGCCGTGGTATGCATCTTTGGCTGGTGTGTGATTCGCACTCAGATGAGGCGAGGTGTCTGAAAGACATGCCTGCTGACAGTGATGACTTGATGATTCAAGTCTTGCGGGTTTTCTACAGCATCAATTTCCTCCTGGGAAAAATAAAATAAAAATCCCTCCATTTTATCTTTCAGTGATGGATGTTGTGTTATTGTAAAGCCTTTATACTCCCAAGCAGCAGGTACTTAAGTACATACTACATGCTGTGGTTAAATCAGTCAATGCAAATCTACTTGGATACATTTATCACCACCTCATCCTTTCTTCCTTAGTCCTCTCTGGAACAATTTCCCCTTTTCGTGCGAAATTACCCATCGTTCCAAGACATCCTTCAGCCAGAATCAAGCTTCATGAGAAGCTAAACCATGCCAGCAGGGTGGCTACCTGAGCGCGCTGGAATGTATTAGCCAAAGCCAAAGTTCAGGGCTCCAACTTGGTAACCGGTGCGTCATGGACTACATGAATAGGTATCATCTTTTATTCAGTGGAGTTTGTACTATGTAAATTCAGGCATGCCCACAGGTGGTTTTTACAGGTGGAGTCTAGGCACCTGATGCACTCCTAATCCTGTATTTGTTTATGCTCATTTTTTAGCTAGGGTTCTCAAGCTACAACGGTGTTAACGTGGCTGTGCCATGAAACACAAGTATATGCACTCTTTGACCATTTATGATGTATCTTTTTACCCTAAACCCAAATTTTATAATTCAAACATCGCTATATCACCTCGATGGGGTTGTGACCACCACGGAGAGTATCTTCCAGGGTAGGACACTATCATGTTGTTTGTCCCTTCTTTTCGTTCTAAACATTACTTTCCCTCTTCAGAATTTTGTAATTGATGTGACATTCTGGCTTTGTTCTCATTTCAAGAAACCTATTTCCCCTCCAGAAATTTCACCTCCTAAAAACATTAAAAAAAAAAAAAAAAGACCACAGTGAAAAACTTCTTTTAAAAATGTTTCCTTTTCTAATATCTCTGTCACAAGTGTAAGAAGTTTATCTGTTGAGAGCCCTTTCCTGCATCATTACAAGCTCGTATTTCCAGCATATCTCAAAAGCCTCCTTTGTATTCAGAACTGCCATGAAACTGAGTCACCTCCAACAGATACGTCAGCTGCTAATGAGACTTCTGTCCCTCCTTACTGTGACTGTGGGGAGAACCGTTCCGGTGTTAAAGGCTGTGCTTTAGGAGGAGAGCTGGTTTGGTGCCAGCAGGTGGTTCAGGTTGCCACCTTGAAAGCAAATTTTCCCTGAGAACCGGGAATGACCTACAGAGTGTGGTAAAACTCGGAGGACAAATGGTATCTCTAAAGGGAATGGTGCCAGGAAAGCTATTTCATTCTCATTTGGGTTCCTGACTGTCTCAAGAAATAGCACAGAAAATTTAAGTCTTTATTTGGAACATCCTTCTTTCTGAGGGCTCTTACTAGAGTCCTACTACACATTTGGGATACTGGAACTTGGATATTCGGTAGTGATTCTAGGTTTGCTGATGACTTGATTTTTTGCAGAGCTAGAATATTGGAAAGGGATTGTGAAATGCACTGTGTCATCCAGGTTGCATCCATTGCTCTTTCTTACTAAACCTCTGTGAAAACTCCCAACATGTATTTGCCAGCAAAGCAGCCGGATTCTTTGAAGATCACAAGAAGCAGGGATTTCTTTTATAAGGTGCTTAACCCACATTTCAACCCTATTAAACAAGAGAAGAGAAACTGTTACTATCCTCTGATTCATTTTTTAATTTATTTTAAGGTAGCAACAGCAATGCTATCACTCCCTCCCCCCCAGCCCCAGTCATGTTATATTGACAAAGAGGAAGGAACGCGATGTTCATTTTCCTCAAGGGCATCTCTTAGACATGTAAGCTGACTTCCTTATTGATTGGTACTTGTCAATAAGTAATCAGAAGCCTAGGGATTGTCTCTCTCTCAGCCTGTAACAGATCATTTCCCCAGAGTACTCTACTTGCTGCAGGGGAACGGGGATTTAGTTGTTAGGTATTTATCTTCTTATTTAAACGTGTATTTTACTGCTGTGCTTTGGGGGAAATGCATTTTTGCTTTCTAAAATTCTCAAAGAGTGGCATTCAGAAAGGTTGAGTGTTTCACCATAAATAAGGTGTGTCTCAAAGAACTTTTGACAGATGATGGGAAAGATAAAGCTTGGGTTTTCAGGGAGGTTTTGAGAAAACAAGGTCAGTCCTTTTCAAAGAAAGCTTTTTTTTTTTTTTAAATACTTCAGGGAGTGTCAGGGATAAAAAATGATTTTGGGCTGGAGTAATTTAACAGCCAGAAAAAATAAATCCTTCTCAAGCTGATAAATGTTTAATACCTAACCAGAAGCCTCAAAATTCTTTTCCACCCCAGTGCTAGACTCTCCTGCACTGAATAATGACATCTTATTAAAAACTTGTTAATTGGTGTGACATTAAATGCAAGTTAGTCTAGGCCTCTTACACTTCAAGTTCTGCCTGTGTACTACCTTCAAGTTTTCACAACAACTCGTGTTACAAAACAATTTCAGTAACTCTTCTACACCGTATCTATTGAAAACAGGGTGATTATGAATGCTTGTATCATGAGCCTGTCCTCATATTCCTACAAAATACACAGCAGTGAGAAGTGATAATGCAAACTAACCTGCATCGAGACCCACTTGGTAGTATCGGAAGTGTAAAAATATAGGCATTTGGCAATAAGGACTCTTCTTAAGAGAGCTTAATTGAGAGAGAAGAAACGCATCTGAAATAAACTTTTCAGACGTGAAAAAGGCTGTATTAGCTACATTACGCTATTACTTATTCCTTCTCGTCTTAACCTGCTAAATGCAGTCAACCATTTATTTTAGTTTCTCATGAAGAGCCTTACTTTTGGACAGCAAGAGAGCATTTACATCAAGCAATGGAGTTAGCACTGGTCCAGCTGTTAAAAAACAGATGTAATCAAAAGCGGATCTTATTAATGGTCAAGAACCTCATTACACATGAATGCATCCTATCATTGATGCCAAGACCTTGGGGACTGACCTGCACCACTTAACGGAGGCATTTGTACAAATACTTTTAGCTGCTCTATCCTCACATGACTGTTTTAACGCTTTTAAGAAAATTACTCTGTAGCCTTTTGCAAAACAACATGGAGGAGGGAAAAAAAAAGAAACAAAAAGAAAAAAAAATCCTGCAGTGTACTGTTTTCCTTTCAGGGAAGGGAAGCATTTCACAAGCCTGGTAGTAGCCTAAACACTTTTACAGACTGGGTGAGGGGGTGGAGGTATGAAGTAGATACACACACTATTTCATCAGCCTTGCCGTCCTGATTTCAGAACAGTGCTCAGGAGATCACAGCAGGGTGTCCTATGTTGCTCTTTGCAGAAAGACTGAAGCCGCTGTCGTGAAGATTTTGAAGGCCAAAATGTCAACTACTTTTCCTTAAGTATCCCGAGACACAACCTTCAGCCTTCAAAAGGAAAGCAGGTGAGGTTTATTTTCCAGCCCATTGTACAGCCCCCCCCTTTGCTAAATTCAACTCTAAACGAACCTAACGCACTACAAGAACATGCTTCCAAGCCATGTAAAACATCCCATTGACAACACAAGGACTGATCCATTGAGGGGCACAACTCTCTTTCCACACTGAAAGGAAAAACAGCGTTCACTTCTGATTTTCCAACACGCTGATAATAGTTAAGAGGGGCTTACTTAGGCTTTCCTGAATTAAGTACATCACCTTTTACAGTTTACAGTTATGTACCTGGGTTCATTTTTATTTACACATAGCTGGTGATAAGATACATATTTTTTTCAATGTGAGTGTAAATGCTTTAAAGCAGGGAACAGACCCCGCAGGGTATCTGCAAGCAGTAACAAAACTCACAACCTATGTAATTCCCTTTGAAATACTGGTTTCTCCTTACATAGAGAAATGGCGTTCTGTCCTGTTATTTCAGTTACTGTGCTTCTTGTGCACTGGTGTGCGTTGAATTTATCATGGTAGTTAGAAAAGCCCTGCTCCAAAACCCTGTTTTTCCTTAAAAAACCCCAACCCTTTATTCGTAGTCCTCATAGTTGTGGTAACACCTTTGAAAATACGAACAAGACAGTGAAAAAAACTTCTGGCGACTTTAAAAACCTCTTGAAACAACAGCACTAAGAGGTATGAAATACCGCATACTTATGGGAGTGTTAATTCTTAACTCCTAAAGACAAGTTTGAGGGACATAAAGTAGGAAAAAAAATGAAACGTACCACCAAAACAAAAACATACAAGAGAGAAAGCGTCTTATGAGCCATCACAGTCATGGTTGCTATTCAAGACAAGTCGGAACTGTAAGCTCACTTGCTACTGACAGCTGCTATTCTAAATTTCCACGCTGATGCTGGCCACTCAGGTACCTCTCTTCTAATGGATAAATCAAATAACTTAGCAAAAGAGTTTTCAGATAATATTTTTCTGGTTTTTGAAAGTTCACCTGCACTGCAGGATCCCCCGGAATGCATTCAGTTTCTGCTAAAAGGCCAGCCACATGCACATTCCAAGCGGCATTTAAATCCCAGGTAGCAATCCACAGACTGCAGACAGCAAATAATGTGAAAAATGGGAACTATTTTGTTCTGCTTTATTGAAACCAGAGACATCCCCACATCAGAGGTATTTAAAACATTTATTAGCGTTAATCATTGTAGGTTAAATAAAACACAAAAACTACATTTTAGGGCAAAAAATATTATTAGGTATGATACAATTACTATGTAAAACAGAAGGTAAAGTATTAACAGATTGCAGCATCCCATACATGAAGCGAGTGGGTCCAGCCCAGTCAAAGCCCTTATATAAACAAAACAGAGGAAGAGTACTTAGCAGGTGATTTTAAACTTAAAATTTATCACTGACTCTGGTTTAAATAATTAAGGGTAGGATAGTAAAATATATCATCACTGTACTGAAAAGGTCAGAGTGCTTGCATCACTTTTAGATTGGGTATTAGGAAAAATTTCTTCATGGAAAGGATTGTCAAGCACTGGAACGGGCTGCCCAGGGAAGTGGTCGAGTCCCCATCCCTGGAGGTATTTAAAAGACAGGTAGACGAGGTGCTTAGAGACATGGTTTCGTGGTGGGATGGCAGTGTTAGGTTAGCGGTTGGACTTGATAATCTTAAAGGTCCTTCCCAACCTAAATGGTTCTCTGTATAATCTATCTAGTCACGCTTATTACCACATGCCATGAAGGATTAGTGAAGACAAGGGATGATACCTAACTTTTCTAGGTATTGATACAAAACCATGTTACATTGCAGCACTTTAGATAGACCTGCTGTACCATGAACAAAAATAATCAATTCTTTTATTTTCTTTTTTTTTTGGAGCATAACTTTATGACTCCTGAGTCCCAATTCTTGAATAGTAACGGCCTTTTTTAGATTTCTAAGTCTGAAAGACGGACTTTTTCTATAGTATGCCATTTTCATGCATAGGAATGGCAAGTCAACAATTGTACCTATGTGTATCTCCATCTTCTCGCTACCTTTGATCCGTAACTTTAGGTTCATAAAGGTGAAATGACCATTAACAAAAAAATGTACTTACAGAATACAATGTGCAGTATATGAGAACCAGACATAGTGAAAAAACACTACATGTCAGCATAACAATATAAAACTGTACTTATATACACACACATATGCAGAGCATATATGAAAACTAGTTCCTTCATAATCTTGGTTTAAGACTAGTTCATGACAAGCCAGAAAAGCAAGTCACCCACAACTGGACAGTCACAGTCTTGAGTCACGGTGCAAACAAGCTCCACCAAACATCCTTGGCACTGCAGCCTGTGCTTCGGTCCTGCCGCCAGCTCTCTTGAGAAAACCAATCTTGGACAAATCCAGCACCAGCTGGCCAACCCAGAACCGCAGCTTTATTATTGTTCTTCTTATTATTAGAGCAGATCAGCTACAGAGTCAGGTGCTCCTGTACAGTAATTTAACTTTTCATCAGCCATTAACTGATTAACATTAAAGCGGAATTCCAGTTGCTGCAGAAACTTTTGACTCCGAGTTTGGGGTTTTTTTGTTTGTCATTTTTCTGGCTGTTTATGAAGGGTGGTGGTACTTTCCAAGCAACACAGGCAAAAAAAGGAAGCAGAAATCATGAATTTTACACGTGAAAATCACAATTTTTAAAACAAACCATTCCCCCATTTGACGAAGCAGGTTAAAGCTGCACTTCAGCTTCGATGAACAGCAGAGAGGCGATATCATCATCAAAGGCAAGCACCGTCTTCAAAAAAACCCGCGAGCTGTTCCGCCAGCACAGTGGCCTGCTATTTTTTTGCCTATGACTTCAGAGTTCCTTACTGAAGCTACCATAACCCAAATCTCAAGAATTTATACAATCAGAATCCTTATTCATCTTTTTCTTGACTAAAAGCAGAATAAGGTGATTTAGATCTGGCCCACCAAATGCAAAAATATCTTTGAGCCTACTTAGCCAGCATTTGAATTTTAAAATCTGCCAGAGATCCATTGTAACAACTTCTAATTTAAAACTATTCTAACATACAACTCATGAACCTGTTCTGATTCACATACGGCTCAATGGCAGCTGTGAAAGCTGGTTGTTCAAGACAGTATCTATTCCATACAGATCAGCATCAATTGCCAGTTCTAGCATAAATTAGAGCATACAAGGTACTCGCAGAATTGTTTTGCAAAACTTTCAGACACCTCAAGTAGGGTTTGATGCGTTTTTAGATGTCACATTAAAAACAGAGAATTATGCCACAAAGAACTATGAAAGCTTAAAAGTCAGTTATGCATAACTACCATATGTTGAACTAAAATTTATGACACCTTTAAAAACATGGGTTCAATCTCACCTTGTTTTCTTGGTAACAGAACTAGCTTTTTACTGGGCTTTATTTAGGAAGAACCAGACCTCTTGCAGCATTGGCTCACAGATCCCATAAACTTATGAATCTGTGATGTTGGTAAGTTTGATATTTCTTTAGCGCTGAAGGCCAGGTTAACCTTTCCCTCCACAGCCAGCTGGAAAGAGCCAGGCACCCACAGCAGACTTGCTCGTGCTAGGATGGGATGAAATGTTCCCTAAAGGAGCCTGTCTCCCTCCGCAATTATCAACAATGATGATTGCTGAATTTTCACTTCAGGATTATCTGTAAACCAGTTGCTGCAATGAAGCAGCGACACGGATCGTGTATCAGCACGGGTGACAACTGAAAGCTTACTTGAAAGATCCTTTCTCATGGTAGCTGTCTGAGTCTGCGTATTATCCAAGGCCATATTTTCAAGTACGAGCACTTTCAAAGGAGTCTTAAAGATCTGAGAAATGGATGTGATGTGAAAAAACAACGCGGCTTAGATTCTTAGATAAAATCTGGTGGGACGTTTCCCACCTATAACTACTTCAAGTCCCCTGAAGACAGAGAAATGTTCCTCTTGATTTCATCTGGCTCTGTCTCAAGCCCTAATAATCAGTGCCATTTTATCAAAGCAACCTCACAACCAAGCAGTAAGGTCTGTTTTTTATGTATAAACACGGAAGCCCAACTCTAGCCTGCCTGTTCACGATTTATTGGGCAAAGTTATTTTCCCCTTTTGTTTGCTTTTTCATAAGTCCCCCAACAAATGTGCTGTGAGGGTAATTTTCCTCATAAAAGAACAAATGAATGTTTTGGGATGCAGGCTGGGCTTTAGTTTTGAAGCCTGCATTCTTACCCTAGTTCCTAGATGAAGATAAATTCGTATTTTATCATTTCAGTCACACACATTCATAAAAGATGGAAGTGGAGAACGCATACAGTTTTACATTTAGTTCATAACCACCTAATGTATTTTTTTTCTTCTACGCTGCATTTTCAAGTGCATCAAGCTTCAAAAGTATTGTGCTGTGGGTCTTCCATACTGCATCCCCAAGTGGGTGAGGAGACCACTCCACAAATTCACAGAATTGCATTTGTAAAGAAACACTCTGGTTTGTTTTGTTAGATTCCAGCCTTTAACCCCAAATTATATTGTGCTCTCTTACGCTGTTTTTCTACAGAAATAGCATTTTTCCAACTTGAAGTCTTCTTGGAGCACCGCAGCGAGACCACGAAGGAGCGGGGCAGTGTGGCACTGTCTTTTGGAAAGCAGGGAAGTGGCATCTCTGAGAGCAGAGACAACTATGGTCTGGGGCACAGATTTGGAGGAAACTTGGTAAGTAGTGGCAATTAAGCTGGCATTTATGTTCTTTTTACAGTTTCAGTAATTAACGAAGCCTATGCCCTGGAAAGGGAATCAATCCAGGCAAAGCACAGTGGCTGCGTCTTCACTTCTTTCCAGAGCAGACTGGGAACTGCGTGGAGTCCAGCAGTCTCCTTCATGACAACTCCTTCTTTCACATACACAGGACCTCCTGACACAGATTTTGACTTCTAGCCTGTAAAAATTGCACTCGCTCATCCTTTGGATCCATTTTTTTTTTCTAGTTAGCAAACTCAGTCCATTATTTGCTGATGTTTACTGAAAGCATGAGATGAAGCTACAGATGTAGGAAAATACAAAAGCAGAGTCCAGCTAGAAAGATGGCAGACAAACTGTAAGCCAAAATTCAGGGATTTATGGCAGTTTTTTTACCCTATCATTACAGAGAAAACTCTAAAGACATGCCACGTCCACTTTGCAATTTAAGAAGTTTTTGCAGCAAATCTAAGATTTATATATAAAAGGATCTTTTTATTAAAAAACCCCCAAAACAGTCATTGGCTTAAACAGAGAATCGGAGCGCTTTGACATTGTAATTTTGACAGGATATTAGAGAGGATTTTCCAACTTGGTTTTGCAAAATCCCTTTGAAGTAAAGCTCTCTGCTTCTGGTCCTTGCATTATTGCTCATGGGAAGTAATGAAATGACTGCTTTCAAGATAAGGAGCCACGTCACTGAGATCATGAAGTCCTTTCTCAGCGAGAAAAGCAAATGGTGCTGTTTTTCAAGTAAATCTAAAAAGATCAAGTTGGGTCAGCAGCACCGCCTACCCGTCTGTGAAGTCTGCTTTCCAAGTTTGATTGCTCCATTGTTACCATTTTCATGAGGATCTAGGGGTGGAATTTGCCGACCTGAAACACACGAGACAACAGTGAATTCAATTTTCTTGATGTAGTAACAACACATGCAGATAACAGGACGATTTAGCTTGCATAAGAATTACATCTCTGAAACTTCACCAGAAAGCAACCGCCTTCTGTGTACCTTAAATCTTTTTCCTTGCACCCTGCTTATGCAAGAAGATTTTCACATTTTAAAAATATATGAAATGTGGCTATTGAGAATGCAAGAAGTACACTGAAATTACGTTATCCGTGTATTTAAAAAAACAGTTATCTCACTGAGCACCTTACAACTAAGAAAGAAAAAAATTCTCAGCTTTTTCCTAATTCCACTTAAATGTGAATGGTGCTAGTTTAACAAGATCTTGCCTGTCCTAAATCTGCATGGCATTTAGTCCTTGTACACTAGTTTTACAAAGCACTGTAACTAAACACATGGTGCCTATACTTGAAAAAGGAAAAAAAACCCCACCCTGTTCTTTTCATTGAATCCCTCCCTCCTTTGAGGGGTAGCCACATCTTTCCAGTTGACAGCTTTGATTACCTACCACCCCCACCCCCAAACTCTACTGATTTTTTAATCATCTTATGGGGTGATTATTTTAAGTGTTTGAAAATATTTCAGCCATCACAGGAGAGCTGGAGATCTCTCCCAGGGGCAGAAGGCACTGCTCCAACTCCCTCCCCCATGTGCCCTTTTAGTCCTGCTGTATCTTTTGTCTAACTGGCTTCCTACTCATGGACAACACACAATGTGCTTAATAATTAGAATTATAAAAGGAAAAACAAGATCCTCCCAGGTCCAATCTATCCTCTGTCTCTAGTGTGGGCCTGTTTTTTCCATTAAACCCATTGAGTGATCTCTCAGATCAGTATCTTGCAGAGCTTACAGTCCTGGTAACATACTTTCTCATTACCTTGTGGATTTGCTGAAAATTTTTTTCTGAAGTTGAATCTACTTTCTATGAAGTACTCCTGGTTTTACTATTACCCATGTTAAATAACAAGAGTTAAAATATTTAACATTTGTTTGCTGTATGCCACTTTCAGAGAGCATAAAGTTCCTGTGAACAGCTCATCATAATCCAGGTGGATTTTACAGTTCAGATTTCCCCATCCTTTTCTGCATTTATTCACAGCTCTCTCTTGCCAAATGTTCTATGAATTATGTACCTATGTTGAAGCCTAAGTCCTACGCATTACTTGGGGTGGTGGTGGCGGGAATTGTAGGAGGGTGAGTTAAAAGCATTTAGGTAAAATCCAATCTCCATGAAATCAAATGGCAAAATTTTATATGTAAAACTTGTTCCTAAATTACCTTTGACCAAGCCCATCAAAATTTCACCTCTTATTCAGTCAGTTCTGAACAGGTATGTTATACAACAGAAGTGTGTCTTTTGAAGCAGATAATCTTGGGTGTTTGTACAACTGAATGAGAGAGGAAAAATTCCTCACATTACTAAGCTCAAGATACTGTGTTTGGTCTAACAGAGGGAGAAACAGGTATGTTGCCGGCTGGAAGCACTTACAGGCACTGACATTACAACGCTGCGCTCTATTTAGGTCACTAAAATATCATCTTCCCACTCTCCTTACATTATGTTTGGACTTCATGTTTGTAAATGCCCTTCCAAAGTAAAATAAAAAGCAGGATGGGCAGTTGTTACATGCATTAGTTCTGTTGCCTTTGGTTGGAGATAAAGAGAATCCACTAATTCTTAAAACTCTAGAGAATGTGAAGAACGTAGTTATCTGTGAGAGGTTTTCCAAGAAGGTAACACTGTCATCGTAGAGACCTGAAGAGAACATCTACATTAGGTACCTATTATTTCCAAAGTGCTTTCAACTCAGTCCCAGCTAAAATAAAACCCTGTCGATCTGACTCAGAGCACAATGTAGCTAAAAAAGTTGGAATCTACAGACGTGGTTTCCATTACGTACCATTAAGCAAAAGTACTCGCTAAACATTTGGTTCTTCTAACAGTGAGTTTGGAAGAGGAGAGCTTGTAAACCAGCTTAACTTTCATTTTAGAAGTCCATGTTAAACAAGTATGTCACCTCTGTTTTTCGTTCAGTGTTTCATACTTCTTGGGAGGTTTCAGGTCTTTCCTACGGTACTCTGGAGGCGTACGCAGAGAAGCAGGCAAGCTTATCTTTGGTGCAAAAATGTAGCAGGCCTCAAGGTCAGCGAGCACTTTGTCCAGTTCAGACCAGGACACAATATATGTTGTTAAGAATCACCTTGATTGATTTCATTTCTCAAAATGATAAAAACCATGCAGATAACAACTACAAATAATAAAGAGGAAAAAAATCTCTAGATATAATATTTGCTGAGTAGTTATTCTGGCCTTTGAACTTAAGTACTGTTTGCCACTAACTAGCCATGTTTTCTGCTGTTTGAATACTCCCCCTGCCTTGAATTCAATGCAAGGAAATAAAGGTTTAAGCAGTCTAAAAGCTTTTCAAGGTTGAGAATATTTTTTTTAGTAGGTGGTTTTCTCTCACTTATTATTTCTCTTATTACCAAATTTATTAAACCATCAAGTTAAACCATTTTAGTTTTAGTAACAGGACTTATCCCTGCCCAAGCACCTTTTACCATCCAAAGCACAGTTGACCGCAGTAACTTTCTTGGATAGTAAAACTCAGTTTAGCACCTGAGAACCAGCTCCACAGCAAATGATACAGTGATTTTTCACCCAGGGCTAGGGGGAGTGGATAAAAATAATCAGCCAGAAATCTGTTTGACCGATTGCTTCTTCCCTGGGCCCCCTTGACAGCTAGTCTCACAGCAGACGCCGTCACAGGGAAAGGTTTAAGCCACAGGAGAACACTAGGGGTGAGCAGCAAAAAGCTGAGCCTGCATCTGCGCTTCCTGCTTCTAAACCAGCTCAATCACTACTGCTACCTAAAAGCACCGTGATCATTGCATCTTGTCGTTCAGCTCTTGAAAAACGTGGTATCAATATTGCTGACACCAACTCAAATATAGCTGGCACCGAGTCAGGATCAACAGAGGGCATAAACTGAATTAATTTTAGAAAGTATACGCTCATTTAAAATGTATATATCATCGGCATACAGAGCCTCTGTTCCAGAGCAATAAAAAATACCCCTGTATTAAATAACCTACACCATGGTTAATCTGTGCTATTTCTTTCATGCAGCTGACGTCAGAAAGGAGCAAGCAGTGCCCTGACAACCAGCCCAGCACTTCTCCTGCTAAAGAAATAAACACATTAAGACAATTCCTCTTCAAGCCGATGACTGCTCTGTCAAGATAGCGTCAGCTCAAAAGGTCCATGAGAGACTGAAATCTGCTGTTGCTTAACTTAAAGATGACAAATGGAGTCTTTTCTCCATTTTGCAGAGCAGGACACAACTAGCCAGCTTGCCAAAGACCACCAACAGCACATCTTCGGATTCCAGATGAAACGGTCAATTGCACAGAGACAATCAGATGCGCATACATTTATCTACAAACTCTGCAGCTGAACTGGGTGAAATGAGGAACTTAGGGAAATACTATTAATGAGACAGTATAAAGGTTCCATATGGTTCCCATTGCTGATATTCCTGTGGAGTAAGGTCTGCTGACTGCAATTTGAAAGTTAGATTTTGCACTTGTATTAATTAAATAGCTGGTTCCGTATTTTGGTTTCATTTCACTAATGTTTAGGCCACGTTTTACAGATTTTGTGCAACAAAACTGTTTGCAAATGTGCACCTCTACACATTCGTGCAGAGGCCTTGGTGTCCTCCATGATCTCATTCCAGTAAACACACCATGGTGTTTAAAATAATAAGCATCAGAAAAGACTGCTCAAGTATAGGGTTACAGAAATTATCATGGTTCTGAAGTGAACCATCCAGGTTAACAGGTGGGCAGCACTAAATCAATTGCATCTCCTCCTTTCTGCTGTGTTTGAGTTGGGCTGAGACAGTCCAGAATGAAGGTCAGAGTCTTCTGCAATGCCTGGTAGAGTTCCAATTCCTGCTATTGAATCTGCAACTTGTTAATGTAAAGAGATTAATCAACACTCTGGGAGTTGCAGTTCTGAGAGTCCCAGAGGCAAAGAGATTGGGAAATAGGAGGCTGGGACAAGACATAAACAAAATGGGAAGGGAGAAGAATGAAAACTAGAGCAGGGAAGCAAAAGAGACAACAGGGACTGGGTGACGGCTCTGCAAGCAGAACTTGAAGGCAAGCAGATGGGGATTGATCTGCTGCAGCTGGAAGCAGGGTGCATCATCAACAGTAATAAAATCTGCTCTCTTTGTTCCTTTTTGAATGTGATGCTCCCATTATAAGCTGTGACATCCATTAGCTCAGAAAAATCAGGCTTGGAGTTGGGCTTTTTGATTTTGTTTGGTTTTTTAACATTGAAGTAGTTTCATTACTGACCTGTACAAGACTGCATGAAAGGTTGGAAACAGCCTTAAAAGTTGACTGTAAAGAAAAAAACCCAACTGGTTACCATGCCGTCAAAGGGACAAACACAACAGAGCACTGAACAGATGCTCATTCGGTGCGTAGCAGAAAGGAAAACAGATGTGACGTGATCAACCTGAGCTGGCACATCCAGATGATGAAGTCCAAGTCCAAAAGAAGCACAGACCTAATATCTAACATGACTACAGCAATTCTGCTAAGCATAAGAGGCAAGGCATCACAGTCCTGCAATGTGCCTTTCTACACGTGTCCCATCCCATTCTCTGTCTGAAAATCGCGTGCAACTTGATTTTTTTTTTTTTCTAGGGGACTGAAGGAAGGGGACCTTTTTGTTAGTGCAGGATGTGAAATTCATTTCTCTTGGCTCCAGAGCAGCATCCTGAGGATGTGAAAGCTGTGGCTCACCTGAGAAAAGGCAGACTTCTTCAAATAGCGGTACAACAGCTGTACAACGGCCAGAATGTCCTCCTCAAATTGCTGTCCGCATCACAGCAAGGTGAGCCCCTTATCTCTCCAAATTCTTTCATCCTTTGAAACCAGTTTCACTAGTATTTTAGAAGTTCCCCATATCTCTCACATGGTTTATAAAGCTTGGCCCACTAGTCAGTCTCTGGCTTCTTTTTCTCCCTGACACTTACAGTGAAGCATGGTCTCCCCAACTGACAGAGATGACCGCTGTTTGCTTCATGTTTTAAGTTTTCATGCAAGGTAGCACATATTTACAATAAAGGATATCATGTAACTAAACACAGTTAAGTTGCAATTATTTTAATACATCTCCATGCAAGAAAAAAAAGCTTTTTTTTTTTTTTTTTTTAAAGCAAAAGCGTAGATTGATGACCCTGAAGTTCTTGCTAAGGGGAACAGCAATACAAATAACTTTTGCCCATTTAATTAAAAATATGCAGAAAAAAAACCCCAGCAAAATTTAAATCTTACATGCATCAAAGTAAACAGCAGAATTCTTAATGATTGTAATTACTAATAGATCCAACCTTGATTTGAGGTCCTGCTGCAATTAACTTTGGGCTGTTCTGGCTTATATACTAGTTTAAGTTGAAGAGCTCTCCTACGGTTGGAGAGAAATCCAGGACCTCCCAAGTTTAACTTTAAAGAGTAGTCCAAAGGGCAGTAGGTGTTGCTTCATTTATTAGAATTCGAAAGCAAGAGCAGAACTAATCCTAGAAATACAGGAAGCATAAACTGTAAAGCATATGATCTCAAATACTTGTAAGCCAGCGCAGTGTTTTTCCATCCTTTCACAGTAGGTGAACACCTCCTACAAAAACTCAGTTACGTGCTTGGGCTGCCTTAAAAATGGTGTGTGTGAATTGCTGTGCAACATAAACATACGTGCTTTTCTTAAAATATCTTTCATAGACCTCTTCACAGTAGTTCACAGATATCCGCACATCAGCGGATAACAGGATGAAAACCACCAAACTCTTCTCCCGCAAAGCTCAAAAATTGTCCGTCTGCAATTCCACCCACCCTGCTCCATTTGAGTCAGTGCAAACACCGAGTGTCTGCTAGAAAGGATCCCTCCCCCCCTTCCAGAGACAGACATTTCACACATTCCTCTCTAGTTTGTCCAGTATACAACTGGTTAAACTGTAAACTCTAGAGGTTGGGGGGTTTTTTGGGTTGTTTGGGTTTTGTTGTTGGGTTTTTTTTGTTTGTTTTTTGTTTTTTTTTAAATCCCCCAGTATTTCTAGGAAACAAGTATTTGGGTTACATTAAATATTCAATATACGAGCTGCTGGCAAGGCATCAGAAAATCAATAGCTTCATACATTTATAACTGAGCATTTACCACATGAAAGATTGTATTCTGAGACAGAAACTCTCTGCTCTAATTAGGAAGCCTTGTCTAGGAAGAACATCCTTATCTGGATTTTTAAACATCAGCCTGTCTCTCCTTCTCATACCACTAGCATCAGTGAGACCGAGCACGCTAACAACTCTTTACACACTTTCCGTAGAGTGATTCCGATAGTCTTATTCCTCCCTTCCCTCTCACCCTCGACGGAAGATGCTAAAATGCTTCAATCTTGCCCCTTTTGGTAGCACGCCAATCTCCAACATTTGCCAGACTTCAAAAAAATAATGAGTGCCTTTTTTTTTTTTGGTCTAAGCACAAGTTTATTTCATATTTCATTCGGCTAGGTGTTCCTCAGCAGCTTGCTCGCCCCACTGGTTGTTTACTCTTGGACCTACTGATGCAGACTGGCATTAACCTGGGAGGTACGGTCTCGGCTCTATCATTTAGAGGATGGCGTTTAAGTCATCTTCTCTTTCCTATCTGGGGTGCCTTCCCGCTAAGGTAAGAGGCAATACTCGCACTGAAGAGAAACAGCTGGGCGTGCACTGGATTTGAATAAGGTAACTAAGGCTTATTTGAGTTGTTAAATGAACGGGTGGCTGAAAATTGCAAGGGTGTGATTGCTACTAAATGACAGTACGCTTGGGGCAGCTGGTTTAGTCACTGAAAACCAGCCGGTTTTAATGGGTAAGCTGCCTTCCCCAGCATAAGCAGTGGTCAGTGGACTAAAGCCCTACAACCAAGAAGGGGCAAGACAGAACTGCTATGACCCCCTGCACCGGCACAACTTTACATGGTATTATATTGCTATCGTATAATACATTCCTGGCATATTTGCTGCTGCTGAAGTATAAACCAGCAACAAGGAGCCGCTGTGATTCTTCTAAGGCTGGGAATAAAAAATTAATAATGTTTGATCCCATAGACGCTCAGCCATTAAAAAGAGAACTACTGGAGCACACGAAAAAACACTATAATCTTAAGCCCTTTTTATGTCAAAAACTTTTCAAGAAAGGCATTGGGAAAAATTTAGCCCAAGTGGGGAATATACCACTGTGGTAAAAATATTTATTTCGCTGTAAACAAGAAAAGAAACAGCCACGTGATGTTTCACAATCACAGCAAGCCTTCTGTCAGGCGCCGCTAAACGCAACCCGGGTAAGCGCAGTGGCTCGCCATCTGAAATCACAGGGGTGCAAAAGACAGCCGGGAGCTGCATCCCATTATGCAGCTCAGCAAAATCTCTCCAGCGCAGAGAACACCAGTGTTGCTGACTGCTGTGCTCAGCCTGCCTCCTCAGCCTCATTCGCCCGAGTACACCGACTGCAGAGTCCCTCTCCTGCCAGATTTGCCCCATCTTCAAAAAAACAATCAGAAACTTTTACCGATTCTGGTCTTTCACATCATGTATTTTCTTGAGAAGAATTAAGGACAATGGATTTGTGTTGCGATTGTGTTATTAAGATATCCCTCAAATCAGGCAAATCCTCAAATCCTGAGAGAAATTTATTTTAAAAAATCTTTTAAAAATAGTGTCATATAAGAACCTCAGAAATGAAGTGATCTGTCTATAGTCTCTATAATTTTTCCAAGATTTATCTGGTTGTCAGCAAAACATCCCAGTTCCCCTTTTACTTTCCGCCTTCTTTATATCATTATGTTGAGTAATTCTTTCCCATTATACTATTTCACTCCATTCACAACATTTTCCCTGGAAAAGAGACAGTTGTTAGACACCTTACGAAGGAAAAATGATTATGTTAAAATACCCCTGGGAAATGAAAAGCATAAGCAAGGAGGTGGTAAATGTTTTAGCTAAATTAAAACATATTCTACTCTTTCTGTTCGGGGTATTGATTGCAAGAAGGTTTTTAATGGAGAAATTCTCCACGCGTGTTGTCTACTCTTTCTGTTCGGGGTATCGATTGCAAGGTTTTTAATGGAGAAATTCTCCACGCGTGTTGGAATATCCTTCCAAATCCAAGCTGCAAAACAGGTAACACATCCAGCCTACCTACAATATCCAAGGCAAACAGAAGTGGCTGCCTCCCTGTTCGGAGGCAGGGGAGCTGCACCGTGCCCTTCTACAGCAGCACAAAGAGAAGGGCACAAGCTCCCAGGCAGTGTGACAGCAAAACTAAAGCCGCAGCATGACTTCTAGGGCACCACACAAATAAAATCAGTTGACAGGGTAGGAGATGTGGCCGCAGAGGGACTTCACACGAAAAGGCAGAATGCTGCCGTGCAACTTGGGCGTAGACAGACGCTTGTGGAAACTGCACAAAGACTGAAGTGGTGTAAAACATCAGAAAGTTATCCATACCCTCTGCCCAGTCACAATCATACTAATCAATTCTCCTGCTAATTAAGCATTTTTCACTTTGTTTCCACTATATTTCTATAAATATACACTACCAACTCTCTCCTTTCTCTCTGCTGAGTACTTGATAAGGTCACAAGTACCTCCACTGAGACCAAATATTTCTATATATAGAAATAATTGCCTGTGGAATTAAGTGCACTTGCCTGGGTATCTAGTTCATACTAAACTTAATTTAGCTGATTTTCCTCATCTATTATAGCCATTATTAGGGCCAGTGTATGCTGCCAGCTGCAGCATCGCCTATCAAAGACGGAAACTAATTATCTAATTACGCGGCAAGGATGAATTCCTCTGCGAGAACATTCACAACCATCAGACAATCACGTAAACTATCACGAGGAAGAACCGGTTCCTCCAGACGGCCATGTTACACACTTCTTTTTTAAAGGAGGTAAAAGAAAGGTAGTGTATTCTAGGAATATCGGTTCTCATTAACCATTTCAAATACATCCCATACAAACGAAAGCAAATGCTTGAACAGGCCCTGGCTCAGGCAAAGTGTGGTAGATAATATGAGCTGATTATGACTATGTGAAATAAAATAAAGACTTTAGGGAAATGAAGTTGAGTTTCTGGACATGCCGTCTCCTAGGCCTCTGCACCCCAAAACAGGATTCAGTGAGAGGAACCACCAGTAGTGGAAGAGGATCAAGTCATGGAGCTCTTCAGAAATCTCAACCCATACAAGCCTGAGGATGCAGAGGGAGCAAGCCAATGTCACTGCAAGGCCATTCTTTATCATCCCTATAATTTGTGAAAGATTGTGGACAATGAGGGAGGTGCCCTATGACTGAAGAAATGTCCTTTTTGAAGACAGCTATAACAATAACAAGCCATGGATCTACAGAATGGTTAGCCTCACTCTGCTTCCTGGGAAAAGCATGGAGTGAATACTCTCAGAAGCTGCTTCTGAGCACATGAAGGTGAAGAAGGTGACCAGGACAAGTCAGCATGGACTTACCAAGGGTAAACAATGTCCAGCCAACCTGGCTGCCCTAAATGATAGTATCACTGGATCTGTGATTGAGAGAGAGCATTGGATGTTGTCTGCCTTGACTTTAGCAAGGCTTTTGATACTTTCTCCTATGGTATCCTGGCATATCCAAGTTGGGATGTCATAGTCTAGATAGGCAGACTGTTAGCTGTGTGAAAAGTTGGCTGGATCACCAGACTTAAAAGGCCAGTGGGTTAACAGTATGTATCTACCTGTAGGCCAGTTACAAGCGGAGTACCTTGCTTAATACCTTTTATCAGTGGCCTGAAGGAGGACAAAATATGCACCCACCTCAACCCTCAGATGATACCCAACTCAGAGGTGCATTTGATACCCTTGAGGGTAGGGCTGCTGTCCAGAGGGCCTTAGGCTAGAGGGAGGAATGAGCCAACAGGAGCCTTATGTGGTTCAGAAAGGACAAACACCAAGTCATGCTTGTGGAAAGAAAGAGCCCCTGGCTATGAGACGGGCTGGGGACTGGCTGCCTGGGAAGCAGCTCTGCCAAAAAGGACCTGAGGGCAGCAAGCTGAGCATGAGCCAGCAGTGCGCCCTGGCAGAAAGATGGCCAACAGCATCCTAAGTCATACCAGCAAGAGCCAAGCCAGTAGATCAGATGAAGTGGTTATCCCATTCTAGATACAGTCTAACACAAACTGGGTAATGCAGGTCTAACACAAGCTGGGTAACGTATCCAGTTTTGGGCCCCACAATACAAGAAAAATGTTGACAAACATGGTGCAAGTTCAGAGGAGGGCCACCAAGACAGTCAGGGGTCTGGAGCACTTGCCCTGGGAGGAGGGGCTGAGGAAATGGGGCCTGTTCCGCCTGGAAATGAGATGGCTTTGGGGATCACAAAGCTGCTTGTCAGTACTATGGGGAGGGCTGCCAAGATGACAGAACCAGGCTCTTTACTGAGGTGCATCCAGGACAATGTGCAATGGAGGCCATGAATTGAATCAGGAGAGGTTCTGAACTTCATACCCTGTGGGGTGATGCCACTGTGGAGACTATTTAAACACTGGACTCAGATTCCCAGAAAGGTTGTAGAACCTCTACTCTCTGGCCCAGCCAGCCAATGGCCTGAGCAACCTGGTCTGCTGTATTCACTATCAAGTCTGCTTGGAGCAGGAAGTTGGACTGAAGGTCTCCTGAGGTCCTTTCCAGCCCGCAAGATCCTTCCCACTTGCAGTCAGAGACCAAAACTGGAACCTCTAGAAGGCAAACTGAACAAGACATTTTTTCTTCTTCTCAGAAGGAATGTCAGTCTCATCTTCTTTAAAAGACCTTGAAAGAATTTTTTTTTAAATGGATTCTACCGCAATAACTATTTTCTACTTATCATAGCCCTCCAGGCGCATTTCTCAACATTTAAGTTTTTATTAACGTGATGATAAGATCAACAGTATCGCCTATACAGTAGGCTTGGTCTGAAACAGAAGATGTGACCCAATTCAGGATTTATATACAGATTTAGAGAGAATAGTCTTACCCCGTATCTACTATCTACTAAGTTTTGTTCTGGTGTATTCAAAGTCATTCTGACTTTACATCTGCATGAACAGCAGCCATACTACTGGCCCACTGGTTTTCTTGATGTCCTTGGGAAAGAAGACTTTTTTAGATGCAAAACAGACAGCTATTTTCGTAAGACCTCCAAACAATCACAATTAAATAAATAAAGGTAGCATTTACTTACTTATTCCTTGAAAAAGTTCTTCAATGTTAACAGCATTCTTTGCACTGGTTTCAACAACAATTGCACCTATAGATTCTGCATATTCTTTGGCATCCTTCATAGGAACCTCCCTAAAAAAAAAATTACAAATAGAAGAAACAAAATTTTCAAAAAGTAATTTAATTTTGGAAAAAAAGGAAAAAAAAAAAAAAAAAAGGAAGACCTCAAACACAGCCTAATCAAGAAGGCATTAGTACGCTCTTCTTCCCTGCAAAAGTAATACTTTCTTCTTCTTATGGCATTCAGATCATCATATTCAAAATACCAAAACTTCACCGATGACTGATCTGCAGATTTCTTGAACTTGCTTCTGAATCCATGCCATGAAAAAAGGAAGATAATTTAACTGACAACCCCATTTGTTTGGTTTTTTAAACTTAACCCTGATAAGAGAAGCATTAAAACACTAGAGAAAAGACATACAACACTGCTGATCCAGCACCCAGCACTGTCCACACCAAGTGTTCAAACAAGATAGGGTATATCTGTTGTGGAAGAAAACGATAAGAGCATCGTATGTCTACGTGTTTGCAAGCAGCAAGAAAACAAAAGAGATTCTGAAGGAAATATGAAAGCCACTGACTTGGAGCATGCCGGCAAGAACAATCTGGAAGTGCCAGATTCACAGGGGAAGGCCGCCATTCTGTGCCATGTCACCAAAGTGACACCATCTTAAAATCACTGGTAGAACATCCTCGTTTTGCAGCCAATATTTCATATGCCAAAAGCTGGGTAAATGCAGGTTACAACATGCTGAAGACCTCTGCTTCAGACACAAAGCAAGCTCCACGCTGACCTTGGCAAAGCTGACTCTGCCCATGCCTGCTGCCATCTGTAACCACTGCTATTCCTGATTTTTGAGCAACAGCTCAGAATCAGAGACTGAGCAACAGCTCAGAATACACGCTAACAAGCACCCAAGGTACACCCAATCAGGGGAGCACATGTTGAAATACCAGGCTGCCAGCACTATTTTTCTTCCAGTTGTGCAATGCATCAACTGGTGCATTTTGTGTGGCTCTGTAGCCCTCTGCTGCGCATGCAGAATTTGCACCAACTCCTTCACCCCACAGCTCCGATGTACCAGTCCAGAGACTCCCAGTCCATTACTTGCTTCTTCATATTACACGTCTTTTTATTGCAGAAGATGCAGGGAAGGCAGCGTTCCCCTTACTACTTCTGAAGTGGCACCTTGGCCTTTATTACGAAAGGCACCACCATCTGCGGATGGCCCTAGAGATAAGAAAAAAGGAACTTAACTATGTAACATAATATTCAAACACCAGTAAAGGAAGAAATTTGAGAGCATAGTATTATTTAATGAAGGCTTTCAACTTGCTGTAATTTAGATGGGAAAGCAAACTTCAGGAATCAAGGAAAAGGTTAAAACAGCATCAAGTGACAATATCCCAAGGATGTGTCACGAAAATTCTTAGCCTCCTCTGATGACATTTCTACAGAAAGCCTATAAACGTCCACAGCACGTGGGCAATAAGCATCACACCATCCAGTGCTGTAGACACCAAGAAGGCTGCATACATCAGGTGGAGTTATAATCTGGATGTCAACACTGCCAAAATGCTACCTTGTCATAGAGTTCAAGCATTTGTGCTTTCTTCCTTTAAGCTGAGAGAGATGAATACACGCAAGATGGGGTGAAGAGGGAAGGTGGCAAGAACCACCAGTGGAGTGCTGACTAAGTGTTATCCCAGGGCTACAGGGAAAGTTAGAGGAATACCTATTCTGAAAGATGACAATTATTTCATTTTATCCTTTCCAAATCATTCTAGTGATTCAATCTCCTTCAAGACTTTCTAAATAATTACTGACTGAAGAAATATTCTGGATGCATAGGAGGAAGGAGGAAGATCTGAGCATGAAATTCTGCTGAATTCTCTTAACCAAGGCTCTGGCAATTTCCAGTGCACACAATGTATTAAGAAGGTGCACCATATTTGTAGGGAAGTAAACACTTCTTAGTTGCTGTTATGACTACTTACTTCTATAATGCTCAAAAAATATTTTGGACACTTACAACATTTCACCACTGAAGTCTCAGCTCCTGTCTTTGAAACTACTTTTTAATGACCTGTCAGAAGGACAGGACATGTATCAGAAGGAAAAGTCTACTACTATTACTTAAAAGTACACCAAACTCTCAACAGTACAAGAGTTGACAGTACTATAACAAAGATGATGATTTATACTAAACAAAATTGACTGTCTACCTGTAGAAATTCCTTCAAAGTGGAAAAGAAATTTACTTCAACAGAGTGCCAAAAACTGCCAATAGCTTATTAACAACACTGAGAAAAGCAGCATGGCCCCTGAGCATCCCAAATCCATCTTGGCAGCTCAGAACCAGATTTTAGATGCTAAGTGAGGAGGGTAGCATGGTCAATGATTGTAAGAAATAGTGCCAGTCTTTTCCCCGAGGAAAATAATCAGTCCTTATTGCTTCCATTCATTCCTTCTTACATCATCTCCTACAGTCACAGAGATGGTAGAATCAAATCAACTTGGACCTGGTCAGCTTGTTCTCTTTTGCTTCTATTCATGTTGGTCTTAAAAGCAGCTGTCTCTCCAATACCCAGAAAAACATCTGCCAGAAGTTCCTTCAAAATCAAAGATGCCAAAACAGCATACAAACAGCTTGCGCCTGTGTGCTCACATCACCTTATTTTTAAATTCTCTGTGCCCAAAGGCATATGTATTTTCTACTCATTCGAAACAATCTGATAAACTGAGGATATGTTTCACCTACAATCATTTTTACTGAAGTCAATCTGAAGACATAAAGCAGACAGAGAATACATACAGCTGCATGTATTGCATAAACAATCAGACTGCTGGAACAACTGTGAAAACGTATCACGTACTATACTGTCTGCTCTCTATTTGTCCACCAAAATCTCTTTAAATGGACATCATTGGATGACCTTAGAAAGAGAAAAGGCTGGGGGATGCAGAAAGAATAACAGCATTTAAAATTCTCAAAACTGTTCATAATTATGGAAAAAAGAAAGAAAAAAAAATAAGACTGAGAGACATTAGCTCACTGAGGACGATGAGCACCATGCAAAGGCCAGAACATTTTGTGCATGGAAGAGCTGTATTGGCTGAGCAGGAGCAAGAAACAGATGACCAGCAATCGGTAAACAACAGGTAGCGTTTGAGAAGAATGTGGTGGGAAGATCACGGTCACTCTGTGAGGAACCCCAGTATTCTTCCAACACTCCTGTGGCGCATGCTTTCCTTCATGTCCCCAGGTTAACCTGCCTCCAGTGGAACAGCATTTAAAAGCTTGCTGCCATGGCAAATGCTACCAAAAGCAGGGGGAGGGCTGGTTATGGATTCATTTGCTATCAGTGTCATTTGTCACAATCTCCAAACTTACTGTCCTTGATTCAAACAGGCAATTGCATTGCTGGTTACACTTAAGTTAAATTTAAGTGACTCCCAGGGCAACTGAAAACTCCAATTTGTGCTAACTGGTTTTGGGAGTTATTTTTTATAATTGTCCTTTCCTCTGTTTTTTTCTACCTCACATTCGGAAACAAGCACATCACAACATCAAATAGAAGATGCCAATGTACTATCTGTGTCCCCGACTCTTAGCCCAACAGAAACCAGGAGTCTTCTAGCATTAGGGCTTGTTCAGGTCTTAAAGAAAGCAGTGACTCAGTTTTCTGTTGGTTCATGGCTGACGGGGGCAGGGAACCAAAAAAAAAAAAAACAAAAAAAAACCACAGCCCCAAACCAAACCCAGCACAGTTTGGTTTAGGAAGCACTGCATCACATAAGTTACACATGTGCTTCAGGGCTTTGGTGAACCTGGGCCAAAGTGATGATTATAAAACAACCAGGGGATGTATCTGAACAACCATGAGAGCCTATGAGGTCCTAAGAGGAAAGCATCAAATACGGTCATTGAGTCTGTACTCATAGTTGAGGCAAGAAATAACAAAGGATTGCTACTGTACAGCAGAATATGCCTACGCTTCCAGAAAAGATCATCGTGACTCCAAAATAGAGCTAATGAGCAGAAGAGTGACTCTAGCTTCACTCTCATCCCAAATAGCATCATCTCAGCTCTTCTGCAGGAAGAACCCAGAAGGTTCTTTGCTTCACATAGGTGACAGAAGTTTTACTTGAGGTTATGCTCCTAAAACCAACAAAAATACACTTCCTACATCCAGCATCACGGGCCAGTTTCAGTTGTTGCAAAGCACAAAGTACACGTTCTCAAAGCTGCTCTGTGAATAACTTTACTCTATCTCAGGCCCACCCTTTGAGCTTTACATTGCTGGTTTTACTCATCGCTTAATACATTCTGCACTTTTTAACATGATTGGAAGGAAATGAAAAAAGAAAATACTTTTCCATTCCCAATGATTGAGCCACTGAAGGGTCTAGGTTGTACAAGTACACAGGAAGGGCAGTAAAAGAGAGGTTAAAAAAAAAAAGTACATAATTCAAGTTGTGCTGCTGCTTGGTGAGGTTGTACACTGGCAGGACCACTGGTGTTAGAAAAGGCTCAATACAGCTGACCAGAATGATATACTATTATAACAACAAAACAAACTTGTTACCTGAAGGAAGAAAACAATATAGTTACTGCCATCAAAGCAACAACAAAAATGGATGCATTACCTGATATCCGAAAGATCACATTTGTTTCCAGCGATGGCCATTACAATGTTTTCAGGACCATGTTCTTTTAGTTCTTTCACCCATTTCTTCAAAGTATGAAATGAATCCTAAGTCAGAGAAATAACAAATAAGCTAACAGCCTAGTCTCCAGTGATGTATTTGCTTTTTTTATCTGAGGTTAGAGGAACACAGATTTGACAGTATTATTGCAATAATAATTTTATAGGTCACAAGACTAGAAGATGATCACTGTGTCTATGTAATCTGCTTTGCAAATGTTAGGTCATAAGACTTCCTCAAATTAATTGTTGCTTGAACTTGGATACTTCCCCCTTTGCCTCCTCTCAAAGCAGCACTGAATGTTTTTCTTAAATTTTCCAGTGATGAAGAAATTACTACAGCTCTTAAGTTTGGCTGGTAGCTAATTTCCTTCACTTTCAATGTGAGCTTCATTTGCTTAACTTCAGCTCCAGCCTGGTGGCTTAGTATCTCAACCACTGTCATATTTCTGGTAACATCCAAGGGAGGCTGCAGTGATCCCCTCACCCCTGTATTTCTGAATCTGTGACCTGGTAAACCTCAGTTTACTCATTATGAAACCAAAGAGATAGGTGACAACTCACTTGGCTTCTCCCCCTCCCCAGGCACAAAATTACCTTTTAATAGTAAATTTTCTATTTCTTTACACTAATGAACTAATACCATTAAAATCACTTTTGTTCCTAGAGATTCTAATTATAATGCACGGTTGAAATTACTACTGAAACTCAACGTGAGCTCCCAAATATAAGTAATTTTTTCCCCTTCAGAAACACATATAAAAGTTGTGCCTAAATCAGCAACAGCTGTATCAGTATCACTGGAGGGAGAGCGCTATCAGTCATTTGGGAAAAGACATCAGTTCTGCTTTAATGGTCAACACTGAATATTGAGCATCAGAAAGTGAGATACGCATTGACCTTCCTCTCCTATTTGCCCCTCTTTATTCTGTGCGCTGTTTCACATAAGCTTGGAAAAAGACTGGCAACAGAAAATTCTTTTCTCATGATGCATTACAAGATAAACTGTAAGACTTTTAAGTCAAAAATAAGTATCAATCCAGCAGGATTCACTCTCCTTCATCTTTTCTTGGCAAATTAGCAAAGGAGAACAGTACCGCTGTGCAACAGTGGCCACCATCATCAGCCACAGATCATTACACTAATGCACTGGAGAATCAACCCAGCCCTCTCAACCTAGTAGTAAATAATTCAGTTGGCAGGAAAGGAATAAAATGCAAGTGAACAGTCATGGCCATCCATCCATTAACACCGCCTCTAACTCAGCTTTATCAGCACGTGTTTCTTTCAAAAGGAGCGGAAGAGGCATTCAGCTAGATCCTCCCAGCCGCCTCTGCCCGAGAAACGAGCAAGAGCTCTTTAGGATCCAAAAATACAGTTTTCATTCCAAACAAATGACGTTGAGACGAAAGTCAGAGACTTATGATTTCATTACTGGTTTCAAAGACTTGAGCACCGCAATGCAAACATAAGAGGATATGCTTAGTTAAAAATAATTATTTTTAAAATAAGTAACATGCAAACAACTGCATTTCTGTTCTGTTGATAAAGCAGCTAGCTCCTTTTCGTATTAAAAAAATCAGTCCATACAGAGAACATAAGTGGTGATGGGAGGGGGTACTGCAGGATATCATCCTGTCTGACTTAGCCAGAGGAAAGCCAAAGAAGCATCTACAAAACACTGTCTCCAACATTTTGTCTGGATGAAGTTTAAACAAAACAAAAGCTGGACTTTCTATTTAGGTTTTTAAGGCAGTTGGATGCCTCCATCCACAGTTACCCAAACTACCGAAGCATATAAACCCCACCGATGTGAACAGGAATTAACATATGAATACTTTGGCAGTTGTGGATTTTACTCTGTCCCAAGCAGAGGCATTAACACAGGTGAAAAGCACAGAGAAGATCTTACCTGTTTGGTGATATCATAAACTATCACGGCCGCTGCCGAACCTCGGTAGTACATTGGAGCCAAGGAATGAAACTGTTAAAACATAACCCCCCCCCAACAAAAAATATAATTAATAAATCAGAATTATCACACTTTGTCAGGTCACAAAGACTTGCCATGGCAGGAACACCAACTTTCTTTCATCCCATAGAGGGCAGACATCCTTGGTAGCTGCCCATCTATAATTTTCCTTAAATCCCAAGGAAGCAGAGCTCCCTCATCTGCCGCTGTGCTTCATCCTGCTGGATTTACACCATCAGCACTTACTGGTTCAATTCATCGTTTCCATTACAGGGCATGGACTCTGAGGACAAGTTTTGACATGAAGATCACCTGCGCTTGGAGGCCTAACCTGACAGTATATACATCCCTTCCCCTGGCAAACAGCAATGGTTTGCTTTGTAGTTGTAACAGACTGGATTAATTTTGGGTTCAATTTTTATAAAACAGTGCAAATCACCTGGATAAAATTAACTTGTCAGAAAACTCTGAACACCTCTCATGTTTAGTTATCCTATACTATGACAGATATTTTGAAAAACGCGGGTTCTTGCATTTTAAGTTACTCTTCAGCTTTTTGTTTCAAGGGAAACATCCTTTAAGAAAAAAAAAATCAAGCAATAAATATGTTTATTATAACAACAGCTTGCCAATGAACAGCATAATTTTCATAATTTACCATGGCTAAGCAGCTGATTTAGTATTTCAGCTTATAATTACACAGAGAAAGGAAGTCAAAAAGCCTTTCTGCTGATTCAACTGAACTTAAGTCTTAAGCAAACCAAAAATAATCTTTCTTGGAAAATACATTTAGTCTCACTGTACTAGCACAGCCATTTCACAAATTTTTATTTCCAAAGTCATCTGCAAAAGCTTCATATAAAAGCTGCAAGCTAATAACCGAGGTCAGCTCCTAAATCAAACGCATTGGTAGGGCGGGGTATGAATCTTGCTGCCCAGTGCATGTGCACGGATCCATGCGTTGCATTGCAAACCTCTGTAGATTTACTGGATGCATCTTCATCTCAGAACTGCACTTACAGACCGAGCGTCTAGACCTGGCAGCCTCCATATTTCGTGCCGTTTCACATGTGATGCATAAAGCAAGTTATTTGTAATACGGGCTCATGTGCCGGTTTGTAAGCTATTCCTCACCGATCGCACACTCCAGCTCAAGGTCACTACTTTCTCTTCGAACAGTACGGGTGCACAGCAGCAGTGACAGATGGTCAAGTGCTGAAGTGTTTTGGGGAGCGAGGCAGGTGGGAGAGCTCATTAATAGGAGAAAACAGCAGGAAGGAGGATGAGAAAAGAAAGACGAATCAGTCGAGAGGTAAGGTCTGAAGAAAAGGGATCAGCCAAGATCCTGAGAGAGTTGGGTAGACACACATCTCCCGGGCTTTTAGCGTTATTACTTGCACGTTTAATGCAATAAACACTTTCCAGAATTTTTAGGCTTCCAGATGATGACAGAAATTTCCAGTGTGTTGTGTTAAAGTACCCTGGAAATCAGAGACCTTAACTGTGGAGGGTAGATCAGACCTTTCATGGTGTATGCACACCCCTCCCAGTCTGTAAATTCCTGGGGGGGGGGAAAAAAAAAAAACCACAACCAACCAAACCCTGACATACACATGCTGATTTGGTTTTAATCTAGATTACCAGGTATTCATGAATATACAAAGAGCTCTCAGATAACAGTAATCACACTTCACAAGAGCCATGCAGTTAAACTCGCGTGCTTCAAATTCCTTCAATACTGGCCCAGAAAACACACTAAGAACCTGTAGGACATCTTGGGAATTCCTCTCCCTTTTCTTTTGACTGGGTACAAGAACACTTTCCATAGCAGCTGTTTCACTGAAGAATATTGCCAGTGTTGGGGCCAGAGCGTAAAAATAAAAAACAATAATTAAAAAAAAAAAAGCAAACAGAAAAGACCTCTCTCACTGGATGCTAGACAAGTAGATTTTAATGGAACCAGGATGCAAACTACCATTTTTGGGCAGGATTAGTTTTTAGTTGGATTCCCAAACCAGCTTGTGCATCAGCTATGCCCCAGGCTCAGCCAAAAGGAAGGGGTGGGAAAGCATGACTGAGAAAAAGGAGGCAGGACAGGACCACTAGAAGCCAGATTCACATCAGTTTATTCCACACTCAAATAACTCTGTACTTGCAGAACTACTCTGGGCACATCTCTTCTGGTACAGTCTACTGCTACTGCCACTGCCAGTTTTACTTTTTTTTCTTTCTCTACAATTAAAGCAATAATCCTTTTAAATCAGTGCAGGTAAAATGCAGAAACAAAGAAAACTTCTTTTGAGAAACATTTGGGGAGATAAATTAATCACTTCAACAGCATGTTGCATTTCTGTAACAAAAATGCCAAACTCTATCAAACTACGTTTGACTTGCTCCTTGTGTGGAGAAACATAAAAAGTGGAGACCACAGGCGCAGCATGTGGGAGGAATGCAATTCCTCTGCTACTTAAGGCAAAATAATCGACTTAAATATTCCAATTCCTCACAGGCTTGGAAAGAGGGAGGGCAAGATCACAGCAAGCAAGGCTCAGAAAGACAACTGCTTTTGAAAGGCACTCGGGTTCAGCGGTTGCTGTCAACACCTAAGTATGACCTCCCTACTCTACAGAAAATCTATTTACTTGCTCAGCTGACAGGACAGTTATTTCCCCTTTCATGATTCTATAGTAATATTTTAGTTATAAGGCACTGTAAAAGGAGAAAACATTTGGGCACATAGTTTCAGGATTTGGGGTTTTTTAATGTCAAGTGATGGATTTCATCTGGCACGTAAAGTTATATTCCTATTTGGATAAACTTGACACTCAAGATTTCATATTTTACATTGGACAAAGTGACCAAAATGGGATTACAGTGCATCTTAATGGAATTTCAAAAAAAAAAAAAAAGTACTTTGAAATTGTTTAGTAACGACTAAGAGTACACTAGTAACAACTATTATCAGTTATCACAGTCCAGAATATCAAATAAAACCAAAATTAAATCTCCTTTGTCATTCTACAGTCAGTCTACATTATACAGTCTAATAAACAAACATGATGATATGCTGCGGTCCCAGTCATATATAAGAAATCACTGTTGTCCACAAGAAAACAGGAAGATACTTTGCAACACTGAACAAATCAAGAGGGGTTGAAAAATCGTAACTCTGAGTATGTTTCATGATCTAATAATAGACTCAACAAATGTGTTTTATGAGCCCAGATTTTCCAATATCACAAACATACTAGTAAAATCATTATGCAAATAATTATGTTTATTTGATGCCCCCCCCCATTGTTTTTGGGGTTTTTTTTCTTTTTTTTTCTTTTAAATCAGTGCCCAAAAGTGAAGTCCTCTTGAACCTTTTTCTGGCCTAATTACCTGGAAAAAGAGAGTCATGCAAAAATAATTAAAGGGATCCAAAATACTAATGTGCATATTTTTCACCTGCCAAGGACCAAATGTGGGACAGACACCCAAAACAAGCGACACACAAAAAAGCAGCTCGCAAAATTAAATCTCACAGGACTGCCTTCTGCATTATGAATCACAATGCCTATAACCCTGGTTTTACAGCTCAGTACTTCTGTACCCAGTAACTCCCATGAAAATTAGGAGAAACAGGAGCAGTTGGAGACTTGGCACAAGAATCATAGAATCATAGAATGCTTTGGGCTGGAAGGGACCCCTAGAGATCATCTAGTCCAACCCCCCTGCAGTGAGCAGGGACACTGCTAACTGGATCAGGTTGCTCAGAGCCCCGTCCAACCTGGCCTTGAATGTTTCCAGGGATGGGGCCTCCACTACCTCTCTGGGCAACCTGTTCCAGTGTTTCACCACCCACAGAACAGGCCTGCTCCTCCAGAAGGGCCACCTGAAATGCTCAGGCAGCCGACCCTCCGGCTCTGCCACACGGACACCTGGGTCACAACCCCGGCTTGCCAGGGAGCCAGCCCCTCCATAAGCCACAGTGCTCTTGGCAGATGTCACCCCTGCCTGCAGTCAGCACCAGCTCACATCACCTCGGGCAATCAGGGAAACACGGGCCCAAACCAGTTGTCTTACCACCTCCGACCATCACAAGTAACAACACTCCTAACCCATTTCAAAAGCTGATCAAGGTCCAGCTTAAAGTCACCCATTTTTTTCCATGTGACTCCTACAAGGATCCTATTATTTTGATGATTAATGGTTAAACCACAACATTAATAAAGTTATTAATTCCTAATTTATTAAATTATTTGTAATCTACTTGCACCTTGAGTTACTAAAATTCAAGCACCAGTGCTTGCCTTTAGCTGAAATATGAATATAGAGCAGTCTTCCAGTCTTGACTTTGCCAGTCCACTAAACCTGGCTCTCCCAGTCTGAAGAGAAGGTGGCTGGGAGAAGGCAGGGTCTAATCGCCTTTCTCTGCACCTGGTCCAGCTTCAGTTCATCTTCCTTGGCTGCCAGTGACCAGGTTTGTATGCAGCACTCCAGACACAAAACAGTATTAACTGCACTTCCCCAAACATGTAGCACATTTCTCATGGCTGCATCATACAACACATGATCATCCTTTAACCAGGAAACACATTCACAGGTGGCTTTCCTTCTTTGTTTCCAAAAAATCACCTACAACTTCACAGCATGCATTTTTATTGGAAGCCAAAAGGTACAGGGACTTGCTACTTGTACTACTGAATTTCATCCCCACCATTTCCTTCTTTTGTCCTACCATTTTCCACCACGTCCTTCTAGGCACTCGGAATGCCTCCCATCTTTGTACAGAGTAAACCATCATTACCACCTCACCTACTTTGGAAAGTTAGAAGTCCTGAGTCTCTCATTAGGTGTCCACAAGAAGTTTGCCTATTTGCAAATAAGGACCAACTTCCACCGCTCATTAGCCTGTTCTGCTTTTGTAGGGGTTGATAACAACTTGTGAGTAACCCATGCAATGCAATAGCTAAGTTCTAGGGGCATATTTTCCAATTCAATAGCTATAGCCAGGCCAAAAGGGCCATTCAAAACATGAACAAGAAACTTATTTTAACAAAGACATGCCAAAACCAAAAAATCAATGACTCGTGTCGCTTTGTGCAGACATTTAAGACTCTCTTCCCTAGAGCACGCCACACAGCATGCTATATACCCACACCATCGCATAAATACTGGTGCAATGCTAACTGGGTTCAGAGCACCTTCATACTCGTGGTCTTCTACCAACATGTCCACGTCCCACTTGCGGTTTATCATCTCTGCCACTAAGGAAGAAGAAGTGAGGCCACATGCACGTTATGAAATTTCCTCTGAAAGCAGGTCCCCTTTTTCTCCCAGGATCCGACTAGAAACTGCCCAACCTTTGCAGCCGTATAGCCCTGCAGCACAGAGGACCAACTCGGTTCTAAGTGGTGCAAATTCAAATTCAGCATAACCAGAGTTGCTCTCGTTGATTGCTTGAGTGTTTTGGGATTCTGCAACCCCTGATCTGGCCATCTCACTGAAGTCAACAGAAGCTTGGCCCTTGCAAAGGGCAGAAAAATAGAAGCAACCAGACATTAATCATAGAATCAATTCTAAAAGGTTGGAAAAGATCCTTAAGATCATCAAGTCCAATTGCTAACTTAAAACTGCCATTCCGCCACTAAGCCATATCCCTAAGCACCTCCTCTACCCATCTTTTAAATACCTCCAGGGATGAGGACTCGACTCTCCTGGACAGCCCATTCCAATGCTTGACAACCCTTGTGGTGAAGAAATTTTTTCTAACGTCCATTCCAAACCTCCCCCAGAGCAACTTGAGGCCATTTCTTCTCATCCTATTGCTTGTTACTTGGAAGAAGAGACCAAGACCCACCTCGCTACAGCCTCCTTTCAGGGAATTGTAGAGGGTGATAAGGTCTCCCCTCAGCCTCCTTTTCTGTAGGCTAAACAACCCGTTTCCTCAGCCGCTCTTTGTAAGGCTTGTGCTCCAGACCCTTCACCAGCTTTGCTGCCCTTCTCTGGACACGCTCCAGCACCTCAATGTCTTTCTCATAGTGAGGGGCCCAAAACTGAACACAGCATTTGTGGCCCAGCCTCACCAGTGCGGAGTCCAGTGGCACGATCA
>NW_009260770.1:3583252-3588640 GCF_000687185.1 Egretta garzetta
CCCAAAGAGGTAGTGGAGGCCCCATCCCCGGAAACATTCAAGGTCAGGTTGGACGGGGCTCTGAGCAACCTGATCTAGTCAGTGGTATCCCTGCTCCTGCAGAGGGGTTGGACTAGATGACCTCTAGGTGTCCCTTCCAACCCAAAATATTCTATGATTCTATGATTCATCCGGCTGTCAACCAACACCCCCAGATCCCTCTCTGCCAGGCAGCTTTCCAGCCACTCTTCCCCAAGCCTGCAGCATTGCATGGGGTTGATGTGACCCAAGTGCAGGACCCGGCACTTGGCCGTGTTAAACCGCATACAGCTGGCCTCAGCCCATCGATCCAACCTGTCTGGATCAAGGAATTTACCACCAGTTTAAAAGCTCTCTAGCATTTTGCTTTCTGTTCCCTGTGCATCTCATCACACAGGGGTATATTTGGTCATAGGTAATGCTTTTCACATTTCCTCTGTACTAACACTACAGAATGGGGAAGAAGGAAAACCCACAAAGTATCCATATGAGAAAAACAAATTCAAGGGAACACAATGTAAATCGCAGCCGAGCTGTGCTAGTGAAAGCCTCTTAACCCTGTCTTATGTAATACTGGTTGAGAAAGCAAAACAGAGGCCAAATAAATACAGAAATAAAAAACCTACCACTCCTGCCTATTTATATAGAGGCTGAGAAATGCTGCTGAAGACAGTCTGGATTCATTCAATCTGCCAGGCACACCAGGGAACACTAATTCATGCCTGCAGCTCTTTGCACTACCCTGTAGTGCTACACCCCAGCACTGGCTTACCGCCACAGCAGGGCTGTCGCTTCCAAACTCCATAGCCAAGAGGAAAAAAACCCAAAACCAACAAAAAAACCACCAAACCAACCCCTCTATTGGGTCGCTCTTACCATCCTAGACTGTAAAGAACATCACTTGCTTTTGCTGCAAAAGGATTATAATTCCGCCTACAGGCATGGCTGGAAAGGGTAAGGATGCACACAGAGGAAGCAGAACCAGACCAGTGCTCAGCAAGTGTTACACACCTCCTCGCATCAAGGGTTGAATTCAGCTAAGATTGTTCCACATGGTGCCTTTTCAAGCACCTGCAGGTGCATAGCAGCACAAGATTTGCTTCCTGACAGCTGTAATCATTTGACTAGATTTCATTCCCATTGTGGAGAAGCCGCTCTCTGACTACATACGCTGCATGCGAGCAGCCAAGACCAAACCACTTGGCTCCTCTCAAGGTCAGAGATCCTTAGCTTTTCTTTATCTGGCTGCCATTAATGGTAAGGAAAGCCACAGCTTCTGGCTCTCTGCTAACCACTTACGCGGGCGGGCGGTGACATAGCTCTGCAACTTCCTTCCCCTTCCTATTACACAAACTCACCTTTCCAGATGAGGACCTTCACGCACCTCACTCAGCAGCCCGTTCCCGGCCCCTCTGCAGGTGATTCTGTGTGTCCCGTTTCCCCTGTCCTTGGCCCTTCCTGCCAAACCCCTTCCGTCCTGTCCCCAAACCCGCCTGAAGCACATTCCTCCTCACGCTCTGGCCTCTGTTCCTATGACCAGAACCGCTGAGATTCTTGTGACGAAGAGCATGGCAGACCAGGGCCCGAAACACATTGCTACCAGCCTGTTTAGGAAAGCCGCCTCAACTGCTTCTGTGGACCCAGGTAAGCACCCACGGGGGAAGAGCCACGGTTTCCACCACTGCGCCTGCGTTGCACGAGCTCGCTGAAGCGGTCCGTGCACCACAAACAGCATTCCACAGCTTGGGAGCCTCTACTCGCCCAGCTCTGGGCATTTACATACCCCATCCCTGCCACCTTTGAGGCAGCGGCTGCCAACATACAGAAAATCACAGTGTGGAGAGAAGCAAAGGCAAAAACCAGAAGTGTCAAGCAGATTATCCTGACACATAAGCTTCTCGCACAAGCAGCGGCATGGGGAGGGATACAGAATTCCTGACATTCTCAGCTGGCAAAGAACGAATGGAAAAATGTTACGCATGAAAGCCAGTATCAGATACCATTTAGCATTTTATAACCTTGAGTAGTTTTCCCTATATGATTGAAGGCTGAGATTCCGGTTCTCAGGATTCACAAGCTGAATAAATCAGGAAAGATCTGTCTGTCTCTGACCTACAAGTATTTTTTGCTAGTTAAATTGAAGAGGATACATATAAAAAAGAATGTGCATTTTTCTTGACTATGTAAGAATTCTTAAAGTGAAGAGGGAAAAATTCCAACATTTTAGGATAATTTTTTGAAGACATTTTAAGTGAGCAGAAAACAAACTTTTGCATCGTCACAGAAGTGACCTGTGCTTAGCCCTTCTGAAGTTTACAGCCATTAAGCAAAGGATGCAAAAGACACTATACCTAAACCACGGCTCACCGTCAAGCTGCACGTGCTAGAAGTCTGTCGAAGCTTAAGAAAAAACACACCCACCCACATCTCCTAAACGATTTACCGTGCTTTACGCTCAATCTGACAATAGTAGAAGTAACATATTCCCTTAGTCGGCTCTAACGCCACTTGTGCTCTCACGAACGCACACACTACCAGATCACCCACAGAGCTTTGCGGCACGCAAGCGGTAGCTCACCGCAGGGAGGTCCTCACCCCGCAGCCAAGGAACCACCTCCACACTGACTGCGCTGTGGGCTACCATCAGAGTCACCTATAGGGCACTGTAGAGGAAAATTCAGGCCACGTCTTTGACTGCAGAAGTAGTTCAAGTCATTGACAGTCAGTGTTAACTCCTCTCAGGGTAGTCTGGTTTCAGAGGAAGCACCCATAAGCTCAGTGATTGGGTTGCTCAGTTTAGGGGAAATGTCCCAGTCAAGACTACGGCAAGGACAAGTCCCCCTCTCAAGGAGTGCTTTCACCCCCTACCTTGTGACACTGTCTCTGAGTCACCAGGACAACTACTGTCACTCAGAAAAGAAGGGGCGATAAAGCGGTGTTAGATATCTCATCAGTCAGCCTTTTCCTGGAAATGGAGTAGTTAAAAAAAAAAAAAAAATCCAAAAAAAAGAAGAACCCACAACTCAGGGTAATTCCTATCGAGGTTTAAATTGGGCTCAAGTAATTGAGGCTCCTTCTATTAAACAAAATTAAAAATCCCAGAGTTCAACACAGTAAATTTAAAAAGGACAGAGATAAATTTTTCTGCCCTAGAAAAAATGGCCCTCAGGCTCCCTAACTATTTGCTACAATACTCCTCAGTTGGCAAAGTGGAAAGCTGGCAGCCACCCAAGGTATTCAGACAAAGTATTGTAATTAGAAGCTACTTAGGGCACCATGAACCAAAATATATGCTAATAAAAACATCATTAACTAACTGGTGAAGAGACTCCTCTTAGGGGAGGGAATCTTTGCTAACAATAATGTTAATTGTCATGCATTTAAGTCCTGAAGTCCACAGCAACAATTTAAAGCTGATGGGGAAAAAGTGAGATGGGGGGTGGGGGGGGAAAAGTGACATTTGGAAAAACAGTCGGGTGGAGGGAAGGTGGCTCTGAGAAACAGAATGAAGCGAGCTTGCCTGATAGCACGCCAACACAAAGCAACTGGGACTGCAGAGACCAGTACTTAGGCACATGAAAGTAGGAGGGCTTTGCTAAGTGTGCTGCCTGTTTAAGGTTCTCCCTGCCCAAAAAAAAGGGAAAAGTGAAAACAAGATAAAGAGATTAAGAAGCACTCTCCTTTTGTAATCAAGTACAATGTGAGTTTTCCACAGCCAGGGCTGCTGGAGAGCCACATACCCCTCTCCGGGGTCTCCTCCGGGAAGCACGCTGAGCATTCGCTCCCACCGAGCCTATGATAGAAACACTTCTGATCCCCATTTTCTGCTGCATTATTGTCATTCTGCAGAAGTGACGTTTGCTCGTTATTTCCCACAAAATGGCAATTCTGGTTCCTTCTCTTACTCTGCCTACAATTCCGAGTTTCCTAACACAAAAGAAATAAAATATTATATCTGTTATCCATATGAATCAGAAGTTATCTGTTCTCCACGATCAACCTCTGACTGGTTGGCCTGTATATTAAGGTTCTTCAGCTAACTCAGGTGTTCCTACAAGCTTTTAAACCCAACAACAGCCAGCATTTCCAAAGGCTTGCAACATTACAAGTGGCTATCCAAAAGTTGATTTAACACCTCAAGGGGGTGCTGAGTGCTTCCAGCTGGCTTCTCTGAGCACCCAGGACATGGCTCCTTTTCAGAAGCAGCCACATGAATTTCCACTTTCTCCCAGCTGACTGAAGGCGGCCAGGAGGCACACTGGAGCACTGCTTAAATAAGGGCTTGCAACTAAGAAATTTAAGAGTCGTTTCTCTACACTCTCCAAGCTGGCAGCTTCCCAGTTTGCTGCCCAGAGAAACTCATGAAAAAGGAGAAACTCATGAATGAGGAGCACAGAAGTGCTGTTGCTGCTGTTTCCGTCTGCCCGCTCTACCATGGCTAAGGTCTGAGCTAAACTTTCACGGCATAAGTAAGGCTTCGGTTAAATCTCACCCACGTCTCTTCTGCTGTGAAGGCTCCATACCTGCACGTAGACACAGCAACAGCTGGGGAAGCACAGAGTGCCCTGGGTCCAGAATAAACACCTGCAAGCCCTATGCTTGGCTTTGCATTTAGGAGAACGAAGCCAAACAAAGGCAATGTTGAAGGAGCAGGAAGTCCCCAACACTGCTACCAGCAGCACAGACAACAGGGGCACTGACAGAACTTCCAGACTTTACCAGTGGAACATAAAGCCTCAACAAAAATCGCAAAGAAAAGGGAAGGACAACGGCTCTCAAAGCAGAAACGCCACTCGGAAAACATTTATTAGTGCGCTATGAAAAATAGCAATAGACCCAGAGGTTGGGGTAGGCTGGAAGCCTTGGGTCGTCACTGTTGTTCAGAGGATAATGAGAATGGAAGTAACAGGGGAAGATGTTTATTCTTGAATGGCAGATCAGAAGGAGCAACACAAGACAAAGTAACCAAAATCCCAGACACAAATTAAAGGGAACCAGCTATTGAGAAGCATCATGTGTTTAGCTGTAAAATGGGGATGTTATAGGACAGAGAGCAGCCTGGAACAGTATGGACCTCACCTTGGGAAACTTGTCTGCCTTGGTAGCTAGCACTCAACACCCATCAACTTTGTTTACTGTATCACCCCAGTTTCCTAGAGTCCTAGTGAAGGACTGGGAATACACTATGCAAACACAGAAGAAAAAGATGGTCCCCAGCCTAAAGAGGTTATAATTCACAATTACACATGAAAACCTGTAACAAAACTTACATGTAATAGATACTGAGCAATTTATCAAGGTTTGTGATGGTCACTGCTCATCATTGTTGGACACAAAAAAAAAAAAAAAAAAAAAAAAAAAAAAAAAAAC